>NC_057765.1:17378434-17678434 GCF_010389155.1 Erigeron canadensis
CTTCATGTTTTTCTTTTAATATACACTTGATGAGGGCAAAGTTGATAGGATCTTTCTTTCCATGCTCATGCATGTTGAATCCATGAAGAAAGATCCAAGGATTCAACTAGTTTAAGACCCAAAAGTGTGGATATAAGTTTAATAGTCTTTGATGTGATTTTTCCTTTGAAAGATGGCTATATTCACATATTATGAAAGTATATTTCTGGAATATTTATAAAAAATAGATTTTATTGATAAAGTTTGGATCTATAAAAGCTAGCATCAAAAAGGTGGATATGTGTTGATAGATTGTAAAGTACTTTTTATATAAAAAAGATGAACATGATGTATAATATTTGTATATATATTTCTGGAATATTTCATGAAAAAATATTTTTTATGATGATGGATTTTTGATAGTTAAAGCTTTATGTAAAAAGTATTGATTTAAGTGCTTATATGCTAGATTTAAGAAGGTTGGATTATTGTTTGGATTATGAGATGAAGCTAGGCTTGTCATAAGTGAAAATGTGTTGAAATCAAAGTTAATATTCTGGAAAAATTATGGTAATAACAAAAATATGATTATGGAACCAAACAAGGCAAAATAGGCTTGAAATCGAAAACCGAAAACTTGTTAAAATGCATTTTGAGCACACACATGCACCATAACTATATGACCATGAAAATGTGATGAACATACTGGAAATATGACATATTAAAAGTATAAAACTCAAGTCATTTGATGCATGGCAAGAATAAGCTCAAAAATAGTCTTTTCGGGTCAAATAATCACCAACCGAAAGCACAAAATTGCACATAGCACCCCACCACAATCACGACTTAGGTCATCAAAATATGATGGACATTCTGGAAAAATGAAATAAGAACAAAAATCCCTTTTGAAGCATTTAAATTGGTTGAGAAATGAGGCAAAAATCACTTTCGGTAAACGATTTCATGTTTAAAAGTCCTCAAATTATAAGAACACAAGAGAGATTGAATGGTTACAAATTTTATTGATAAAAGTTGCCTAAAAAGGCCTGGGATTTTAGACAAAAGCTCTTGTGATGATTTCTAAGTGTTTTTATAATTTAGTGAATTTAAAAGGGATTTTAAGGAATAAATAAATCAAATAAATTATATAAATCATGAACTTGGACAAAACACATAAATAGGATTAAAATAACTTAAACCTACTGGAAAATAATTTCAAGGAAAGAACCAAGTTTTACATAATTTAAGAATAACTAACTAAGTTAAAATCACTAATTAATCATTATTAAATAAATAAGTAATAAAGCTTAAATAAATAATAATAAATAATATTACAAGTTTAAAAGCATAATACTCAGTAGATAATCAAAATATTTATCTATAAATTTTAAGGTAATTTAACCTAAGAATAATTATAAGGAATTATTTAATTGATTAATGAATAAATGGAATAAATAATTAATTAAAATAATATAATCAAGGAAATTAATATAGATCAGAAAAATATTTTAAATCCAAAATACTACTGTACCAATATCAAATAATAGTACAAAGCAAAGTGTGCAAAAAATCTCGCGAATCAAAGCCGAATTACCGAAATTCCAACAAACGCGCAAAACGCTTAACGCAAAACTACTCTTACCATCATTCCAATTTAACCAAACATCTTGAACATCATAATACACTTTGATTCCATAATTAAGTAACAACAAAGATAGGCAAGCCTACTAGCATAAATCTCATGATCTAGTTCACTAGTTCATGTAACACGCACTTACGTTGTGTATATTTGAATACCATGGTTTAGGCTTGCTTGGGGAACGACATCACTAGGCACACATCTCGTATTTGATCAGCCCCCATTACTCTCAAATCAAGTGAGTCATAGCCCCCTTTCAAACTCTTTTATGTTTTTACTTTCGGGGTGAAAAGCATGATAAATGAAACTACTTTCTATATATGCAATGTTTCTTGAAGAGAGTTTGTTATATGAAATGATTCTTGATATATGAGTATGAAATGATAATAAAGGATTTATGTGATGAGCTTGAGTTCTGTCAAACCGCGCGTTCGGTACACTACTATTTACTCCGAAAGTGGAGGCCTGTAGTTAGTTAGTTGCGCAACTAGGTTTCGTCCGCCCACCCAAAGCGTACCGTTGGAAGGTTGGTTGCCTTCGTGACAACCTCCACTTCTAGTCTGGCCCCCGGTGTTCTAACTACCTTAAGATAATCGGGCGTCTCCATGGCACGACCCATTATTATCATTGTTATAATATTACGGCACTTGATTGACAGCTTGTGCTATGAATTGAATTATTGGATTGTAATCGGACTTGAATAAAATGGTAGTAGTAGTGGCTCAAGTATATACTCATCTAAGATAATGGAATTAGACCCTTGTGGTCATATGACAAGGATTTATTTACATGGGTTAAAATTGAGTTGAACGAACGATTATCAAAGGATGAATTGGAATGTACATGGAATTGGTGATTCTAATTTATTTTGTGATGATGTGTATATATGCTATTGTATTAGTTAAAAACCTATGAACTCACTCAACTCTCGTAGTTGACACTTTTCTCCATGCTTTTCAGGTTTAGAGCAGTAGTTTGCTTATGGACCGCTTTTGGACTTGTGTTTGCATGGTGAACGAAGACTTGTAATGCAAACAAGTTTATCTTATTCGGATTTGGACTTATGTTATGATTTTTAACACTTTACTTTGAACTATGTAATCGTTTAATTTGGAATGGTTTTAAGACTTTAATTAAGATGTTTTCCATTTAATCTTTTGTACCATGTCGTTCTGTGGCATCTCGTGTTTCCGCCGTAGTCGGGGTGTTACAGAAAAATGGTATCAGAGCCAAGGTTATAGAAAATTTTTACTATAACCTACGTATTTTCAAAATTAAGTCGAACATCTCTTAAAGAATAAATTCGATCATAAAGTGTTCTCCTTAGCAAAGCGTAGGGTGGCCAACTACGACGAGCTAAAGATGTAACATGGAGTGATTGAATTCATTGTCTAAGGAATGTTCAAAAATGAGTCTTTTGAAAATAAACTTTAAAACGATTCTTGGTACAAAAGACACATAACCAAATCCGATGTTTGCATTACTTATTAGAACCCTTAGTTATACCCCCACTTGACTAATATTACTTTGCCTACTTAGATAAGATACATGAGAGCTATCCACAAGTCGATTTTTAGTATTACGTTAATTATAAGGGCTACGTTTGTCGTCGAAAGTCAAGTTAAATCGTTGGTAGTCGTGTCGATCGTTGTTGCTTACATTGGTTGGGTTGGGCATGTCGTCATTTGTCGTCAAGCTTGTGAGTCATGGTCAAGTTGGTTAGTCGGTTTGTCAAGTCGTCTTGCTGTCCATAAGTTGCCAAGTGTGTCGCCAATGGTCGAGTCGGCCGTCCGGAGTCGTCTAAGCGTCTAATCAAGTCGTCATCTTATACCTTGTAACTTGTGTAGGAACACCATGTCTCAAGCAAACGGAGCTTCCGGATCAGCCCCTAGGCCAAGAAAATGCATGGAGTAGAAGATCAAATGGAAGAAGAAGAAAGAGGACGACCTCAACCACCACGGCACAAGTAGGATCCCGCATTCGCCGTACCGCAAGAATGCGTGTCCATAGCCCCGTGCGAGTAAGTCTTGGCCCTATCAATTACGCCTATGTGCCCGGTCAAGGTTATGTTGGAAGACCGAGATGGGGACTAATGAAGAAGAAGATGAAGAAGAAGATGAGAAAAAGAAGAAAGAGAAAGGACTTGAGCATCGCTTCAAACCGACCCGCACGTCGTTCTCCCTCACCACCACCATCACCACCAGCCCCAAGACCTCCTCCACCGCAAAGACAAGGGTTGCAAGGAACCACAATGAAGGGCAAATTCCAGCCCATGATCCATACATCGCTCACGCCTTCCTCACACCATCCATTCCATTTTGGTCCAAGGCATGAAGAGAACCTTCACCGTCCCGTGTATGGATTACCTCCTCCACCTCACTTGGGTATGATTAGGGAGGAGAGGGAGAGGATTTGGGACATAGCCGGAGGTCTGAGAGATGCAAGAGTGAGGTTAGAACCAAGAGATCTTGATGGAAAGGACGATCGGGCAATGAGACGTGTGGATGATGATGCGTTGATGGCAATTCAGGGAGTGCGCCGGGTCGAGGAAGTGATCCTTGCTATGGGATGTGTACTTGCTGTTGTGTGCACGATAGTGGCGGCTCTCATGTTTAGGGATAGACCGTTAGTTCTCTCGTTGGTTATTTGGTTGTATTTGTGAACATTTCGTTTATGTTGGACTTGTAGTATTTTTATGTTGTTGTGATGATTGATGCATCATCCCTTTTTACATGTAGCAAGTTTTGTGAAATATATTTGGAAGAATATGAATGAATGCTATGTGTTGGTTATGGATATTTGATGTGTTATTACCATTATATTATAGTTATCGCCATCGCAAAGTAATAGCACAGCAGGAATTCAGTTCTGACCACTTTTGGTAGAACGGCCATATCTGGAGCTCTGAGTGTCCTTTTGACTTGATTCCAGTTGGAGAGAAAGCTAACTCACTGGGCTACATTTCATATTTTATGAGTTTTTCCCAGATCGTCCATCTCGAACCTCTAAATCGTGCCCCAAGTTCGCACTTAGGTTCTGGAATTTTCTGAAGAAAAATAAAAACGAGACATGATTTAGTTGTGTAACCACTTAGCTATACATAAGGACGTGTGTGACGCGTTTAGTAAATGGAACATGAATAGAGGTATATACTGACCTATAGGTGCAAACGAGACCTTCATACGCTAGGAAAACTTAGGAGTTAGTCGAGTGTGATCTAAGGTTGTGAATCGGTTTACGGCTTATAATTCTAAATACGCCTAACTAAACTATGTTCTCCTTTGTAGAGAAATGGCACCAAGAAGGGTCGATGCTGAGACAAGCGCTGAGGCTAGACGCCAAGAGAAGCTAAGCGAGGGCTGAGCTGGCGACTCTCATATCCCAACAAATCAATGATGCCATGCCGAACATCGCCGCTCAAATTGCTGAGAATGTGACTGCTACCATCAACATGGCAAGAGGGCAAGAAGGTAGAGGAAATGCCAATGACCGAAATGCTTACAAGACTTTTACGTCTTGCAACCAAAGGAGTTTTATGGGACGGAGGGTCCCGTTGGGTTGCTGTCTTGGTTTCAAAGCATGGAGGCATACTACTAAGTACATCGATTGTACACCCCCGACCGTGTCAAGTTTGCGGCAAGTAAGCTTCAAGGGAGGGCACTAACCTGGTGGAACCTCCAACCCACGAGAAGTCGCCACGATGAACGCATGACAGGGAGCACAGTGATCAAAAGAGGAAATGAAAAGGGAGTATTGCCCTAGACCAGCAGTTCAGAAGTTGGAAATTGAGTTTTGAATCACACCATGAAAGGAATGGAGTTGGAGGCGTATGCGATTCGCTTCCATGAGTTTGTGTGCTAGTGCCGGATATGGTGAACACCGAAGCAAAGAAAGTGGAAAGGTTTGTTTATGGATTGGCACCCGAAGTGAGATTGATGGTCACGACGGCGAACCCCGCCACACTGGGAGAAGCTGTGAGTTTGTCGACGAAGCTAGTCAATGACCTAGTTAGGACTGGGAGGTACTCGCGAGGCGAGGCGAGTTCGAAGCAAGGTGGAGGAAACCGATTTGGTGATCATAAGGGGAGTGGGCCTGATAAGAGGCAGAAGATTGTGAGGATTATGGTATCAATGAAGCTAACCCCGCCCGAACCACGGGCCGTCACCAAGATGCAACCGTTGTGGGAACCACCATCGTGATGAATGCAAGCAGTGCACGATTTGCCGCCGATTTGGGCACCTCGCTGCAACTTGTCGAAGTGGAATAAGAGTTGGAGGGATTCGGAATGGATGTCATGAATGGGAGTACCGAGCATTGGAAGAATGCATGTCCTAGATTGAGAAGGGCACAAGGCAACCGTAGGGATGGAAATGGTAACCGTGGGAACTTTAGGAATGTCGGAAATCGTGGAAACCAGTGAACCAAGGCAATGGAAACCGAATGAATCAAGGAAATGGTGGGAACAGAGGAAATGGTGGGAATCAAGCGAACGTGGGGAATCAAGGAAATAACAACAACCAAGGAAACCGAGGAAATCAAGGAAGGCAAGCAGGAGGAAGGGTCTATGCAATGGGAGTGAACGAGGCGCGTGATGACCCGAATGTCATCGTAGGTACGTTTCCATTAAATAATGTATATGCCTCTATGTTGTTTGATTCTGGTGCCGAAAGAAGTTTTATCTCTTTTGAATTTAAGGATATGATTGGTAAGAAACCTAGTGAGCTTGATGAACTTACTATATCGAATATGCTAATGGAAACGAGTATAGGACTAAGGAAATTATTTTTGATTGTACGTTAACTTTAGACGAGAAAGATTATATAGACTTATTCCCATCGAAATAGGAAGTTTGATGTGATAGTAGGAATGGATTGGTTGTCTAAGATGCGTGCTGAAATACTTTGCCATGAAAGGGTCATTAGAATTCCCTTGGATAATGATGAGGTGCTTATAATACAAGGCCATCGGGCGGGAGTCCAACCCAAGATAGTGTCATCTATGAAAGTAAGGAATATTTACGTAAGGAATATCACACATACTTGGCAGTAGTGGATAAGCAAGTAAAAAGTAAGGATCCTCATAAGGTCATGGTGGTTAGGGACTTTCTAGATGTGTTCCCTGACGAACTACCTGGACTTCCACCCACGAGGCAGGTGGAGTTTACGATTGATTTAGTTCCCGGGGCAGCCCCCGTAGCTAAAGCACCGTACAGGCTAGCGCCCTCCGAGATGCGAGAACTTTCAGAGCAATTACAAGAATTGCTTGATAAAGGTTTAATCCAACCTAGTTCTTCGCCATGGGTGTGCTCCAATTCTTTTTGTCAAAAGAAAGATGGATCTCTGAGGATGTGCATAGACTATAGGGAGTTGAATAAGCTGACGATCAAGAATAGGTATCCGCTGCCACGAATAGACGATTTGTTCGATCAACTTCAAGGAGCATCGCATTTCTCGAAAATCGATCTTAGATCCGGCTATCATCAGTTGAGGGTACGAGAAGAAGATGTACCTAAAACGGCTTTTAGAACGCGCTATGGACATTACGAGTTTCTGGTGATGCCATTTGGTCTCACAAATGCGCCTGCCGTTTTCATGGATCTAATGAACCGAATTTGTAGGCCATACTTGGACAAATTCGTCATAGTATTCATTGATGATATTTTGATATATTCTCATAGTAAGGATGAACATGAGAAGCATTTAAGAATAATATTGCAATTACTTAGAGACGAGAAGTTGTATGCGAAGTTTTCTAAGTGTGAATTTTGGCTCCGCCAAGTCCAATTCCTTGGACATCTCGTAGACGAAGAAGGAATTCATGTAGACCCATCTAAGATAGAGGCGATTAAGAAGTGGGAGGCACCAAAGACGCCAACGGAAGTGCGTAGCTTCCTAGGATTGGCAGGTTATTATCGAAGATTCATCCAAGGATTCTCTAAAATTGCGGTACCTCTGACCCAATTGACCCAAAAGTCAAGAGAATTCATATGGGGTGAAGAACAAGAACAGGCGTTCCAAACGCTTAAGACATGTTGTGTGAAGCACCCATACTAGCGTTGCCGGATGGAATGGAAGGATTTGTGGTATATTGTGATGCGTCGAATAAAGGACTTGGGTGCGTGCTTATGCAAAGAGACAAGGTCATTGCCTACGCGTCTAGACAATTGAAGCCACACGAGAAAAATTATTCGACACACGATCTGGAGTTAGGAGCCGTAGTATTCGCCTTGAAAATATGGCGACATTATCTCTATGGCACTAAATGCACCATATTCACCGACCACAAAAGTTTGCAACACATCTTTGATCAAAAGATGTTGAATATGAGGCAAAGGAGATGGATGGAGCTGCTGAATGACTATGAATGTGAAATCAAGTACCATCCGGGAAGGCAAACGTCGTTGCCGATGCACTTAGCAGGAAGGTGAATACCAAGGTGCAAAGGGCAAGAATCAGCCACTTACAAGTAAGAATGTCTCTAAGAGATCGTTTCCTAGAAGACCAAGCAAAGGCCTTTGAAGGGAAGAACATTAAGGACGAGGCATTGTGTGGTATGGAAATGAGGTTTGACAAGGATGATGAAGGTATCTTATACTTAAGGGAAGAGCTTGGGTACCGAAAGTGAATGGTTTAAGGGATATACTTATGAATGAGGCTCAAATACGAAATATTCAATTCATCCAGGCGCGGATAAGATGTCAAGGCCTAAGAAGGGATTTTTGGTGGCCTGGAATGAAAGGAGACGTAGCCCGATATGAGCCGATGCATGACTTGTGCGATGGTCAAAGCTGAGCACCAAAAGCCATCTGGTCTATTAAAGCAGCCAGAGATTCCCGAATGGAAGTGGGAGCAAATAGCAATGGACCTAGTGACAAAGTTGCCTCGAACAAAGAAAGGTCATGATGCTATATGGGTGATTGTGATCGTCTTACGAAATCAGCCCATTTCATTCCCATCAAAGAAGATTGGAACACCGAGCGTTTAGCTCGCTTGTACGTTGAGAAAATTGTAACGCTACATGGTGTACCTTTGTCCATAATATCCGATCGGGATGGTAGATTTACCTCACGCTTTTGGGGTCACGTGCAAGAGGCAATGGGCACAACACTAGCATTAAGCACGGCTTACCACCCCCAAACGGATGGACAAAGTGAGCGAACAATACAAACGTTGGAGGACATGTTAAGAGCCTGTGCATTAGAATTTAGTGGAAGCTGGGATGAGCACTTGCCTTATGCCGAATTTACATACAATAATAGCTATCACTCTAGCATACAATGTGCACCATTTGAAGCTTTATATGGACGCAAGTGTAGGTCTCCGATGTGTTGGATAGAGACGGGCGAAAGAAGTCTAGCTACCGTCGATTTTGTCCAAGAAACAACGGACAAAGTAGCTATCGTTAAAGAAAAGCTTAAAGCCGCCAGAGATCGGCAAAAGAGTTATGCGGATCAAAGAAGGAAGCCCCTAGAATTTGAAGTTGGCGACAAAGTGCTCCTAAAGGTGTCGCCATGGAAAGGAACAGTGAGATTTGGTAAGAGAGGAAAGTTAAGTCCTCGATACATGGGCCATTTGAAATTGTGGCTAGAATAGGCCCGTGGCCTATAAGTTGAAATTACCCCAAGAATTGGGAGATGTTCATGACACTTTCCATGTGTCAATTTAAAGAAATGCGTGGCGGATGATTCGAAAGTAGTTCCACTCGAGGAACTACGAGTGGAAGATAAGCTCCAATTTCGCGAGGAGCCAATAGAAGTTCTTGACCGCGATGAGAAACGCCTTAAGAGGAGCAAGATCCCTATCGTTAAAGTCAGATGGGATACAAAGCGCGGACCCGAATTTACATGGGAGCGCGAGGACTTCATACGTGAGAAATATCCGCACTTACTCCCTAAGCAAACTCAAATTCCGGGACGGAATTCTTCTAAGGGGGTAAGGATGTAACAACCGTACTTTTAATATTATATATGTGCTAGTTAGGTTGTTACGTTCCCGCAAGCCCTAGTTATACTTGAAGCTAGTAGGTAATGCCCCAAATTAGTAATCTAAAGCTAATGATATGTAAAAGAATTTCCCATGAAAGTACCTCGGAACAAAAATTTTTAGAGGTGATCAATCGATACGATAATAATAACTTAAGGCTCGCAAATTGAGATACCAATCAAAATTCCTATGGATTGCCCAACAAATCAAAATAAAACCAAATCAAGAGGATATGATCATGATAAATAAAATTTTCAACTAAAATATAATTGGACGTATTATGTACGTAAAAGCGTCGAAAACTTAATAAGTAAGCATATAAGCTTAAAATTAATACAAATTTACAACCAATGACCTATGTAACCAACTAAAAATACAAAAATATATCCACACACATAAATATACATGACTTATACACACATATACATAATCCTAACTAAAACAACCAATTACTTATATTTTACTAACAAAACACTTACAAATTAAATCCACACTTAACATATACCTACACTTATACTTATACAACAAAATTTATATAAAAAAAAAAAAGTAAAACCCCTCCAAATCCCCCCCCCCCCCATGAGGCCGCCCCCCCCCCCCCCCCTCACACACATACATCCCTCCATTTCAAATTTTGCATGCCTTAAGTCTTGGAACTCACCACTCCAACACACACTACACTCCCATTTCACACACACTAATCAATTCTCTCTCAAAAACACTCTTCTTCTCTCCCTTTTCTCTGTCTTTTTCGGCAGCCAAGAAACAAGAAGAAACCAACAACAATCACCTTAATACTTGATAATAATAAGGGTTTAGTTAGGCTAAGCAAGGGTTGGATTAAGCTAGAGATTAAGGGTTAATTCAAGGCTAGATTGAGGGTATTTTGAAGGGTATAGGCCACGAAATTTCTGCCATTTTTCATCATCTAAAAGTGTTCTTCAAGGGTATATATCTTCATCTCTTTATTAGATTAATCTTGTTCTTGTTTATATTAAAAAGGTTTAACAAAAGATTGTGTTTTCTTCATGTTTTCTTTTGAATATACACTTGATGAGGGCAAAGTTGATAGGATCTTTCTTTCCATGCTCATGCATGTTGAATCCATGAAGAAAGATCCAAGGATTCAACTAGTTTAAGACCCAAAAGTGTGGATATAAGTTTAATAGTCTTGATGTGATTTTTCCTTTGAAAGATGGCTATATTCATACATATTATGAAAGTAATATTTCTGGAAATATTTATAAAAATATAGATTTTATTGATAAAGTGTTGGATCTATAAAAGCTAGCATCAAAAAGGTGGATATGTGTTGATAGATTGTAAAGTAACTTTTTATATAAAAAAATGAACATGATGTATAAATATTTGTATATATATTTCTGGAATATTTCATGAAAAATATATTTTTTATGATGATGGATTTTTGATAGTTAAAGCTTTATGTTAAAAAGTATTGATTTAAGTGCTTATATACTAGATTTAAGAAGGTTGGATTATTATTTGGATTATGAGATGAAGCTAGGCTTTTCATAAGTGAAAAATGTGTTGAAATCAAAGTTAATATTCTGAAAAAATTATGGTAATAACAAAATATGATTATGGAACCAAACAAGGCAAAATAGGCTTGAAATCGAAAACCGAAAACTTGTTAAAATGCATTTTGAGCACACACATGCACCATAACTATATGACCATGAAAATGTGATGAACATACTGGAAATATGACATATTAAAAGTATAAAACTCAAGTCATTTGATGCATGGCAAGAATAAGCTCAAAAATAGTCTTTTCGGGTCAAATAATCACCAACCGAAAGCACAAAATTGCACATAGCACACCACCACCACAATCACGACTTAGGTCATCAAATATGATGGAAATTCTGGAAAAATGAAATAAGAACAAAAATCCCTTTTGAAGCATTTAAATTGGTTGAGAAATGAGGCAAAAATCACTTTCGGTAAACGATTTTATGTTTAAAAGTCCTCAAATTATAAGAACACAAGAGAGATTGAATGGTTACAAATTTTTATTGATAAATTTGCCTAAAAAGGGCCTGGGATTTTAGACAAAAGCTCTTGTGATGATTTCTAAGTGTTTTTATAATTTAGTGAATTTAAAAGGGATTTTAAGAAATAATAAATCAATAATAAATTATATAATCATGAACTTGGACAAAATCACATAAATAGGATTAAAATAACTTAAACCTACTCGAGAAAAGTAATTTCAAGGAAAGAACCAAGTTTTACATAATTTAAGAATTACTAACTAAGTTAAAAATCACTAATTAATCACTATTATTAAATAAATAAGTAATAAAGCTTAAATAAATAAATAAATAAATAAATAATATTACAAGTTTAAAAGCATAATACTCAGTAGATAATCAAAATATAATTATCTATAAATTTTAAAGGTAATTTAAGAACCTAAGAATAATTATAAGGAATTATTTAATTGATTAATGAATAAATGGAATAAATAATTAATTAAAATAATAATAAATCAAGGAAATTAATATAGATCAGAAAATATATTTTAAAATCCAAAATACTACTGTACCAATATCAAATAATAGTACAAAGCAAAGTGTGCAAAAGAAATCTCGCGAATCAAAGCCGAATTACCGAAATTCCAACAAATGCGCAAAAACGCTTAATGCAAAAACTACTCTTACCATCAATTCCAATTTAACCAAACATCTTGAACATCATAATACACTTTGATTCCATAATTAAGTAACAACCAAAGATAGGCAAGCCTACTAGCATAAATCTCATGATCTAGTTCACTAGTTCATGTAACACGCACTTACGTTGTGTATATTTGAATACCATGGTTTAGGCTTGCTTGGGGAACGACATCACTAGGCACACATCTCGTATTTGATCAGCCCCATTACTCTCAAATCAAGTGAGTCATAGCCCCCTTTCAAACTCTTTTATGTGTTTTACTTTCGGGTGAAAAGCATGATAAATGAAACTACTTTCTATATATGCAATGTTTCTTGAAAGAGAGTTTGTTATATGAAATGAGTCTTGATATATGAGTATGAAATGATAATAAAGGATTTATGTGATGAGCTTGAGTTCTGTCAAACCGCGGCGTTCGGTACACTACTATTTACTCCGAAAGTGGAGGCCTGTAGTTAGTTAGTTGCGCAACTAGGTTTCGTCCGCCCACCCAAAGCGTACCGTTGGAAGGTTGGTTGCCTTCGTGACAACCTCCACTTCTAGTCTGGCCCCCGGGTGTTCTACCTACCTTAAGATAATCGGGCGTCTCCATGGCACGACCCATTATTATCATTGTTATTAATATTACGGCACTTGATTGACAGCTTGTGCTATGAATTGAATTATTGGATTGTAATCGGACTTGAATAAAATGGTAGTAGTAGTGGCTCAAGTATATACTCATCTAAGATAATGGAATTAGACCCTTGTGGTCATATGACAAGGATTTATTTACATGGGCTAAAATTGAGTTGAACGAACGATTATCAAAGGATGATTTGGAAATGTACATGGAAATTGGTGATTCCTAATTTATTTTGTGATGATGTGTATATATGCTTATTGTATTAGTTAAAAACCTATGAACTCACTCAACTCTCGTAGTTGACACTTTTTCTCCATGCTTTTCAGGTTTAGAGCAGTAGGTTTGCTTATGGACCGCTTTTGGACTTTGTGTTTGCATGGTGAACGAAGACTTGTAATGCAAACAAGTTTATCTTTTATTCGGATTTGGACTTATGTTATGATTTTTAACACTTTACTTTGAACTATGTAATCGTTTAATTTGGAATGGTTTTAAGACTTTAATTAAGATGTTTTCCATTTAATCTTTTGTACCATGTCGTTCTGTGGCATCTCGTGTTTCCGCCGTAGTCGGGGTGTTACAAAAGTAAGGTTTGATTTCATTGATACTTGTTGTAAAATGGGGTAGTAATGGTGAGGTAGTAAAGGAATATGGGATAGCAAAAAGGGTGTTTTGCTTGGAATATGGCATGTAGGTGTTTTGCTTGGAGGCTAAGTTGGAGGATATGAGGAATTGTGAAAGAAAAGGAGTATTTATATGTAGGGTAAATCAGAAGATTCCATACAAGGCCTTAATACTAAGCCGTCCTAAATACGAGGCAGACACAGGAATACGATGCAAAATCAAATGCAAGGCTACTTCAAATACGAGGCTAACTCCAAATACGATGCCAAATTAAAATTACAGTGTCAACTTAAATACGAGGCTGAGTCCAATTACGAGGTCGTATTTACTGAAAGGTTTATTTCAACTCGAAAACTTAAATGGTCAACTCACGGGTGTTACAGTCTCCCCAACTTTAGGAAATTTCGTCCCGACATTCAGATTATGCAATACGTTTCATTTCTAGGACACACGCCTAGTTTTCAAGTTTCAATTTATACTGTAAGCCTCAAGTATCATGTTTCCACATTAAATTGTGAGACATCAAGTCACACACTAGGTTTAAGTCAAGTAGCCGTACATTAAGTCCGAATCAGGTAGTCACACATTAAGTTCAAGTCAGGTAGTCGCACATTAACTTCAAGTCGTGTAGTCACACATTAAGTTCATATCGTGTAGTCACACATTAAGTTCAAGTCGTGTAGTCACATATTAAGTTCAAGTCTTGTAGTCACACATTTGGTTGTCATGCATTAAGTAATGCATAAACGTTGTCAAACATTAAATCACACAGTAGGTTGTCAATCGTTAAATCACACAGTATATTGTCAATCGTTAAGTCACAAAGTAGGTTTTCAATTCACTTACTAAGTCTTGTGTGTCAAGTAACCTAAATAACGACGAATGCTTAAGTTTCATCTGATTACTAGAATTCCATCAAACTTTCAGGATAATATACTTGTGTCTCTGAAGTTTTCTAACTTCCCTATCCATAATCTCAACAGGTTCTTCTTTGAAGCTTAGGTGGTCATCAACTCGCATTTCGTTCAAAGGAACATATGTCGTCTCATCAGCTAAACACATCTTAAGGTTTCACACGTGGAACACATCGTGTTCATTACTAACCTCTTGGGGAAGTCTCAAACGGTAAGTAACAATACCAACTCTCTCTATAATCTCAGGTGGTCCAATGTATCATGGAACTAGTTTTTCCCTCTTTTTATGAATCTAACTATGCCTTTCCAAGGAGACACTTTAAGCATCACTCGATCACCAACTTGAAACTCGAAAGGTTTCCTTTGATTGTCAGCATATTTCTTTTGTTTGTCTATAGCCTTCATGAGGTTTTCCTTGATCTGTGTAATCCTTCCGGTAGTTTCCAGAATGATTTCTGGTCCTATCAACTGCATGTCTCCCACTTCGTGCGATACAAGTGGTGATCGACACTTTCTTTCATACAAAGCCTCAAAAGGCGGACATCCAATACTAGAATGGTAACTATTGTTATAGGAAAACTCTACGAGTGGTAGGTGAGTGTCCCAACTACCACCAAGTCGATGGCATATGCTCTCAACATGTCCTCTAAGTCTGAATCTTCCTCTTACTCTGTTCGTTTGTCTATGGGTGATAGGCTATGCTCATATCTATTTGTGTTTCCAAAGCTCTTTGCATTGATTTCCAAATATCCTGACATAAATCGGCTATCACTATCACATATGATCGAATACTGGAACGCCGTGCTTAGCTAGAATCTCTTTCAGATACAGTCGCGCATACTGTACCATCTCATAATCTTCTCAGATGGGTATAAAATGTGCTGACTTGGTCAGTCGGTCGCTAATGGATCTCGCAGTCATAGTCGCTAATCAACTCCAACCATCGTCTCTGATGCATATTAAGATCTTTTTGAGTAAAGACATGCCGAAGGCTCTTATGATCTGTGTATATCACACTCTTCATCTCATATAGGTAATGTCTCCAACATTTTTGCACGAAAACGATAGCTCTGAGTCGTGAATTGTGTAATTCTTCTCGTGGATCTTCAGCTATCGAGAAGCCTATGCAATAACCTTTCATGGTTGCATCCATACACAGCCTAAGCCTTGACCCGACGCGTCATAATAAACGATAAAGTCATCGGATCCTTCTGGAAGGCTTAAGATCGGTGCATTATATGGCTTCTCCTCGAGTAGTCTGGAAGTTTCCTCTTGTTTCTCACCCCAGTCAAAACTTCTTTCATTATGCATTAACAACGTCAGCGGTTGTGCAATCCTTGAGAAGTTCTCTACGAATCATTGATAGTATCCTGCTAATCCAAGGAACTGTCTAATCTCTGTTGGTGTCTCCGGCCTTCTCCATTTCTCCACTGCTTTTATCTTGTTGGGATCAACCTTAACTCCATCCTTGTTAACTACATGACCAAAAAACTTCACCTCTTCCAACCTAATTCATATTTTGATAATTTTCCGTACAACTTTTCAGTTCTCAAAACCTCCAACGCTCGCCTCAGATGCGCTTCGTGTCCTTTCTCGGTCTTCGAGTAAATGAGAATGTCATTGATGAATACGATGATGAACTGATCTAAATAGGGCTTACATACACGGTTCATGAGGTCCATGAAAACGGCAAGCGCGTTCGTGAATCCAAATGGCATGATCAAAAACTCGAAATGCCCATATCTCGTGCTAAATGTTGTCTTTGGTATATCCTCTCCGCGGACTCTTAACTGATGGTAGTCTGAACGAAGAGCGATTTTTAGAGAAGTACTTGGCGCCTTGCAACTGATCGAACAAATCATCAATACGCGGTAAAGGGTATCAATTCTTAACGGTTAACTTGTTCAACTCACGATAATCGATGCACATGCGAAAAGATCCGTCCTTCTTCTTAACAAATAGTATCGGTGTGCTCCAAGGATAAGAACTCGGTCGAATGAATCCCTTATCTTGTAACTCTTGTAATTGTGTTGCTAGTTCCTTCAATTCGGATGGAGCCAAACGGTGCGGTGCTTTCACTACTGGCATAACGTCAGGTACCAGATGAAGGCGAAACTTGACTTGTTTAGGTGGGGGTAATCCCACCACATCATCAGGAAAAACATTGGGGAAGTCACACATAATAGGAATGTCAGTAAGCATGACTACTTTATCAGTAGCACTCTTAAGGTGTCGGTCGATGGTTTCTGTTCGGCCACCATGAATTTCTAGTACATGTCCATCACTCATAGGTATTATAAGGACTTTAGCGCGACATACGATAGATGCATCCACTCGGGACAACCAATCCATACCAACGATAACGTTAAAGCTATCCATTCCAAATGGAATCAATTTAATGTAAAACGAATGGCCCTCGAGAGTAGGAATACACTTAGGCACTACACGGTCTAGTCTAGCTAGTTGACCACTAGCTAATAAGTATGCAAGTATCATGTTGGCATATTTAAGTTACACAAAAAGGTTGCCAGACACAAAACTATAGTCGGCTCCAAAATTGAACAACACCGTAGCCATGATTGTTCAGAAGGCATGTACCAGTAATGACGTTTGGGTCGTTAGTTGCCTCTATTTGTTACAAGTATACACGTAACAAGTTTCCACATTCAAACTCCACATAAGGTTAGTAAACACACGTCAAAGTTTGTTCCTGACTCAAATAATGTATTTGCAATATATATATTCGAAAGAGGGTGCATCAGCTTCTCAAATTGTGTCAGTCCAACGATTTTTCTTAGGAACGGTAATAGTAATCGAGATATTCGTGCATCAGAGATAGTAACCCAAAGAAACTAGGAGTTTTTCTTAAGCGGTTAAACGAAATTTCTTAAGGTACGATTGATCGTTTTCATTTAGTCGAAAGGATAAACGATAAGTCTAGTAGCACCCAAGCTCCACAATTTTTATTACGAAGATGAATTCCATTCCATACTAAAAGTTCGAACGATAGGATCTACACGAGCATTAATGCACTGTTGCACGTGCCAATATCATAGCCAAAAATAAGATTGCAAAGCCCAAAGCCCATTCGAGATGTTTTATCTTTTTCTCCATTTCTTCCCTCACCTTCTTCTCTTTAGCAACATGTGTCCACAGTAGCCCAATCTACATTATACGTCTGACGGATATGCTGGTGATGGTACTCAAACACTCGGATATGATGCAGAAGTCTAGTATCTAGCTCTCAGATACGACGAAGCCCATCTGGTATGACTCCAGTAGTGTGGTCAATGGGGACCCCTATCACTGTTCGCAACGAACCTTCTTCGTTTGTTGCTCTCCTCATCAACTCCTCTTCTAACAGATGTTGTCCGTTCACAAAACGGTAGTCGATGTTACTACTCGCTCGATGATTCTGTGGTAGGTATGGGTCACCATCCAAACGATAAGCAGGTTGTTTACTCGTGCGTAGTTGGTAAGGTCTGATAGTCGATGAAGTCATCCGAGAGACTGCAGGGGTGGATATTCGGGTATTGGAGGTGCTTATCAAATAGGCTTATCTTTGTTCAGTGTCACTCTCTTCCCTGATTGATTGTTGATTATTAAACATGCGCGAGTTCAGATTTTTGTGACATGTTGATTTGTATGAGGCGAGAAGTTATCGTTGAGCTCACTCGGTAGATCGGGTAGTTTAGGGATGATTGATGTATTATTATTTAAAGGATGTATCGACGTTCATATCAGAAATAACCCTAAACGAGTGTCGTATTACTTTCTTCATCTTAACGTGGATTCATTGATCCCGTTCTAGTGCCTTGTCTTCGTGTGGAATGTAAAATAGTTGGCTCACTCCATGTCGTACATGTTGTTCAACATCCAAATACTCTCAACGCACCTGTGTTAGCATTTTCAATGTTAGTCATTCATGCATTTCAAGTACTCACAAACCCAGGAAAACAAGTATCACAACCAAAGTTGAACAATATCATCAACGTCAATCAGGCAGTACAAGGTAATATCACAATTAAACATTCATAAATTACAACAAATGGGGAAGTCGAATCTGACTTCTACATCCAACCACCATTCATGTATGTATACAGGGTGTACCAACGACTAACCCTTCACATGTCCGATAAATTAGATGCATCGATCAAATTTCGACAGCTAAAGCGTGGTCCGAATCTAACACCTACATCCGTTGCACTAGTGGCGTATGTATACAGGGTGTACCAGCGGCTAACTCTCCACACCCCTAGTACATCTAATGCAAGGTCGGATCACAGTATTGGCAAGGTATATATATATAGGGTGTACCAGCGGTTAACCCTCCACCCAACCATCACCCATTAAGCAGCCCAGGGTTGCTACCACACGTTAACCATCGGGGCACGATCAATGTTGCTAGCGGTTCCATAGGCGGTTATACCACACGCGAAAAGTTGATCTGGCTTTTCTGTGATACTTTGTTGCTAAAAACTCTTCATTTCACTGGGGACATAACAATAAGATGATAAATAAACATCATCATCATCATCATGGCAACATTAAATGCATCACAATCACACCTGCGAACTCCACCAGATAACAATATGATTCCTATGTGGCTGAGTAGCATGGTTCTAAAAGATCATACATCTCGATCAATATGTATCAACAATTTGCAGACCACATGAGGAATCACATAAGGTTCATTTGAACAAAATGCACACATAAATCCTATTATGCATGCAACGTGAGGTTCTTAGGTTATAGTCTAGGCAAAACCACCTAATTCACTATAACCACGGCTATGATACCAATCTGTCACACCCTGACTTAGGCGGAAAACTCGGGATGCGACGCAAAGTACACGCGTCATGGATATTACATAGGAAGACTAAATGAATCCACCAATATAGAAGGTCTTAGCATAGATTAACTCAAACTGTTAACATAAATCAAATCACATAAAACACAATCCAACTCCCACGCATGGGATCAAAGGTTAGGCATAATGCCATACTAACATAAAAGAGAATATAAGATAACATAGCAAAAACAAGGAATCCTAGAGTCAAAAGTCTGCTATAAAGGCTCCATGCTACTCTCCTCAGCTACTCTAACATTTGCACCTGAAAGGATACTTAAAAACGTCAACACAATGGTTGGTGATTTCGTAGAGTTGTAGTCTAGGTTGTCAGGTTAACGTGATGCATTTGATCTTTAGTCAAAATGGCCATGTCACAATGTTGCCATAATCACAAGGTTTGTTATAAACACAAGGTCGTCATAATCACAAGGTCGCCATAAACACAAGGTCGTCATAATCACAAGGTGGTCATAATCACAAGGTTGTCATAAACTTATCAAGTTTAGTCAGGACTTACGGTTCAACAACCAGCCAATGCATTTAGTTTAGTCAAGACTTATGGTTTAACAACCAGCCGATGCATCTAGTTTAGTCAGGACTTACAGTTCAACAACCAGGCGATGCATCTAGTTTAGTCAAATGTCAGGCCTTACAGTTCAACAACCAGCCGTACTCAAGAACATGATCCAAATGTATCCATAATGTAAATCAATAGGTATCCAAGTTATGAAAGTAATATATGTGTCCAAAACATTTATCAAAATGTATCCAAAATATGTTATCCCAATGTATCCAAAGTATGTTATTATCCAAAATATGTTATCAAAGTGTATCCAAAATATGTTATCCCAATGTATCCAAAGTATGTTATCAAAATGTATCCAAAATATGTTATCAAAATGCATCCAAAATATGCTAACAATTGTGTAGTCAAAATAGGTTATCAATCGTGTAATCAAAATAGGTCGTCACAATATCATATCAAATAAATACAGTTTTATAAGAAAACATTTTGTATCCTTTCAGCCCCCAGAAAACATGTAAAAAAAAAGGGGAAGCTCACCTGAATACTAGCAACAAGATTATGTTACGCAAGATATCATAAAGCAAGTAATCAACACACAACAATCTGTTTTCAATTATCATAATTAAGTATGTGTTCATTATAGGTAAACGTGCTCATAACGTGCCGCCAAGTGTTGACCATGTTGTCCAAAAGCATACTGGTTAGTCTTTGACCAAAATTTACAAGTTTGACCGATGTTGACCAAATTACAAGTTTGCCTAAGTTGACCAAAGTTGACTAAAGTTGACCAAAGTTGACTAAACTGACCAAAGTTGACTAAGGTTGACGATATCGGGGTAGTAATCAAAGTCTGAGGTCTCAATTGAATATTGAGGTCTTAAATTGAATCTAGGGTCTTATTTCACTAAAAGATAAAACTGAAACTGAGAGGCTAGATTTAAGAAGCTAAATTTGAGAGGCTAGTAAATCTGGGGTAGTATTTGGAAATGCGAGGTCACAAATGAAATACGAGGTCACATTTGAAATACGATCTCGCATTTGGAAATAGGAGGTCACATTTGAAATACGAGGTCATAAATGAAATACGAGGTCGCATTTGGAAATACGAGGTCACATTTGAAATAAGAGGTCGCATTTGGAAATACGAGGTCACATCTAAAATACGAGGCCACAAATCAAATACGAGGTCGCATATCGGTGGGGTCGCAAACTGGGTTGTTCTTCCCCAAAATTCATTCTAGAAAACCCTAATCGTTTCTTTCAATCTGGAAGGTGTTTATAACATCAGATTGTACTTTTAGACTCACAAATATGATGGGAAAACAACACTAAAGTCGAAAACTCGAAAAACGGACGTAAACCCAAAAACCCATTTATACAAAGTTTATAAAAAGTGTACAAAAATTCTTATATCTCAAGATTTTGTTAACGAAATCACACGAAACTTTGACAAAAGCTGTAGTATATGATTTTAAACGTTTTGGACTTAAATAGTTTGATACTTGGCGGGTGTAGTATGTGTATTGAAAGAAAAAACGAAAATTTTCAAAAGAAGAGCATAAAAAGGGTTTTGATTCTTACATCAAATCTGACCAAAATAGATGTTTGTAATGATGCTTAAAAGGTAGAAACATTGTTTTTGACATTAAATCTAAACAAAGTAAGGTTGGATTTCATTAAAACTTGTTGTAAAATGGGGTAGTAATGGTGAGGTAGTAAAGGAATATGGGGTAGCAAAAAGGGGGTAGTAAGGGCATGTAGGTGTTTTGCTTGGAGGTTAAGTTGGGGGAAATGAGGAATTGTGAAAGAAAAGGAGTATTTATATGTAGGGTAAATTAGAAGATTCCATACAAGTCCTTAATACTAGGCCGTCCTAAATACGAGGCAGACACAGGAATACGATGCCAACTCAAATACGAGGCTACTTCAAATACGAGGCTAACTCCAAATACGATGCCAAATTAAAATTAATGTGTCAACTTAAATACGAGGCTGAGTCCAATTACAAGGTCGTATTTACTGAAAGGTTTATTTTGACTCGAAAACTTAAATGGTCAACTCACGGGTGTTACAGTTGATGATACTAAAGATATTAAGATAGATCCACCAGATTTTGTTGGTTCTTCTAACCCAGAAGAATACTTTGAATGAGTTCAGGTTATAGATAGAATAATGGAAATAAAAGGTTATGATGATATGAAAAGCTATAAAGTTGCCATTATTAGGCTGGAAAAGTATGATTCATCATGTTATGACAATATGAATTCTGAAAGGGAATATAAAGTTAAAAGCAAAATCAAGACCTGGTCTAAACTGAAAGAAGTCATGCAGAAGAGATTTGTTCTCTAGTCGTACAAGCAAGATTAATATCTTTTGATGAACAATCTGAAGCAGGGTACAAAAGAAGCTATGGAGTATATTAGAGAATTCGAGCAACTGAAGACTCGAACTGGTGTAAAAGAAACTGAAGAGCATACTATCGCCAGATTCCTAGGTGGGTTGAATACTACCATTGCCGAGAAAATAAAATTGCAGCCCATCTGGACTTATGAAGGTGCTTGCAAACTGGCCCTCCAGATTGAAAAGCAATTGAATTAGAAGATCCAGTACAAACCTTTCACCAAGGTTTCTTCCCGTTCCAGTCAACCAGTTCTAAAGCCCAGTGTAACTGGTCAACAATCCTTCAGAGGCAAAGAAAAGGAAACTGGAGGATTAAAAGAGCCGGTTGGAAGAAGGTAAACCAAGTGTCATGGTTTTGGTCACTTCCAGGCGCAGTGTCCCAACCAGAGAGCACTCGCTACTAAAAATATTGAAAGCTTACCAGATGTTGACACTGAAGAAGGTAAACCAGTGTATGATGATGATGAAAGTGAAGAGGCATATATAGGAGTAAATGTGGGGGAGATGTTGGTGGTCAGAAGAGTGATGCATACTGATGAAGCTGTAACTGATACTGCCCAGAGAGGGAATATTTTTCACTCTAGATGTACTGCTAAAGGCAAGGTGTGTGATCTGATCATTGATGGTGGGAGTTGTGCTAATGCTGCTTCAACCTATATGGTAGAGAAATTGGAACTGCCTACAGTGAATCATCCTCGTCCTTACAAGTTGCAATGGCTCAGTGAAGGATCTGAGGTAAAAGTTAATCGACAAGTTACTATTCCTTTTTCCATTGGATTTCTTTATCAACATAAAATTGTTTGTGATGTTGTTCCTATAGATGCTTGTCATATTTTGTTGGGTAGACCTTGGTTATTTGATAATTGTGTAATTCATAATGGTCGAATGAATTCTTATTCATTATTTATAAGTGGTAAGAAAGTCACTTTGACTTCTTTGAAACCCAATGAGTTATTGAAAATTAATAAGAAAGACCCACTCAGCAAGTCTTTATTTATGTTTAAAACTGAAGTTGAAGAAGAGTTAACTAGAAGCTCTCCAGTTATGATGTTGTCGGTGCTTGAACGCACTGAACACAAGGAGTTCACTGGTGTCCCCAGTCTCCTGAAGTCTCTACTGAAGGAATTCATTGATGTTTTCCCAGATGATCTACCTGAAGGTTTGCCGCCAGTAAGAGGAATTGAACACCAAATTTACTTGGTTCTGGCTTCAGTTCTTTCTAACAAAGCTGCTTATCGATGTTCACCAACTGAAGCAAAAGAATTGCAAAGGCAGGTTGATGAGTTGGTTGTTAAGGGTTATGTGAGAGCAAGCATGAGTCCTTGTTCAGTGCCAGCTCTCCTGGTTCCAAGGAAAGATGGTTCGATGAGAATGTGTGTTGACAGTAGAGCCATAAATAATATAACTATTAAGTATAGATATCTCATTCCCAGATTGAATGATATGCTTGATGAGTTACACGACTCCAATGTGCTTTCTAAAGTTGATCTCAGAAGTGGTTATCACCAGATTAGAATGAGCGATGGAGATGAGTGGGACGACATTCAAAATCAAATGAGGCCTTTATGAATGGTTAGTAATGCCTTTTGGTTTATCTAATGCTCCCAATACTTTTATGAGGTTAATGAATGAAGTTCTCATACCACTCAATGGTCAGTTTGTTGTTTATTTTGATGATATTCTGGTATATTCAAAATCTGAAGATGAACATGTTAATCATTTAAGAAGTGTATTTGAATTACTAAGAAAACACCAGTTGTATGTAAAATTGGAAAAATGTGATTTTATGGTGGAAAGTGTGATATTTCTTGGTTATGTGGTATGGAAATAGGGTATTTCAATAGATCCTTCCAAGGTAGAAGCCATCAGATCATGGCCAGTTCCTAATTTAATAACTGAAGTAAGAAGTTTTCATGGACTGGCATCTTTGAAGTAAGAAGTTTTCATGGACTGGCATCTTTTTATAGAAGATTTATAAAGAATTTTTCTACAATTGTGGCTCCAATTACTGAGTGTCTGAAGAAGGGTGTGTTTGACTTGCCAAGTTCAGCCTAGTTAGCATTTGAGTCACTGAAGGAAAAGCTCAGTTCAGCTCCAGTATTATCTTTGTGAGATTTTGATTAGTTGTTTGAGTTAGGGTGTGATGCCAGTGGTGTGGGTATTGGTACAATTTTGGTACAAGCAGGGTGTCTAGTGGCATATTTCAGTGAAAAGGTGAATGGTCTAAACTGAAGTATAGCACTTATGATAAAGAGTTTTATGCAACTATTTGTGCTATTACTCACCGGTCTCATTATCTGAAGCCAAAACAGTTTGTTTTATTTTCCGATCATGAAGCACTAAAGTTCATAAATGGTCAACACAAGCTTAATGCCAGACATGCAAAATGGGTGGAATTTTTGCAGTCTTATTAATTTGTTTCTAAACATAAAGCTGGAATAGCTGATGTTGTTGCTGATGCACTTTCCATAAGATATTTATTTTTATCAATCCTGGAAGCAAGAGTTCTTGGATTTTCTTTTATTAAGGAATTATATATTGTTGATCCAGATTTCTTTTTATCGTCTCACTGAAGTTTACCAGAAAGGACCATTTATTGTTCAAGATGGTTTCTTATTTAAGAATGGAAAGTTGTGTATTCCAAGGGGTTCTATCAGAGATTTACTGATAAGGGAAGCACATGGAGGAGGTTTAGCTGGCCATTTTGGCATTAATAAGAATGGAGAGATCCTCATTGAACACTTCTACTGGCCAAGTTTACTGAAGGATGTCAGAATATTATCAGTCGCTGTTCAACTTGTCACCAAACAAAGGCAACTTTTTACAAGGGTTTGTATACTCCTCTTCCAGTTCTATGTTGATGTGACCAATTTATACCCATCACCCACATCACCAAGCCAAACCACTGCGCTGCATTGGACTTGAAACAAGAAGGATTTGATCAGTTAATTTAGACTGCGTTGCAGTCATGGGAACACAAGGCAACTGCACCGCAGTCAAGTGAAAGAAAGACGTGCCCAAGTGAAAGAAAGATGTGCCAAGTGAAAGAACACAAGGCAACATAGCCACTACGCCGCAGTGGCTTGTCAAATCTGTAAAGATTTTTGACCGACTTTAACATCAGATTTGAGGGGGGTTGTAAGTCCCAAACTATTGCTAGATGGGTGCTGAAGACACCTCTATGTCAATGGTGAATGAACTTTGCAACACAACTAACTAATCTGGACTTGACCAGTTTAGATTGATTGTGTGCCAGGTTAACTGGAGGTAAACTTATTAAGGTGACAGTATGAATAAGTAAATACAATGCAATAATATAAATGACAAGTATATAAATTGGTGAGACAATATGTATTTTTCAAGTGTATTTTATTTCTTAATTGTTTAAATAAAATACAAGGTTGTTGCGGAACCAAGATAATACAAGAATGTAAATATCCTAACAACCTATGAAATACAATTGATCTAAACTTGGAAATTCTCCTAAACAATCGAAACACTTAGAGTTATGAAATGTTCCTTTTTGCGATTGAGAGAATATTGCAGAATGTATGTATTTGCAAAGTTGTGAAAATGCTTGTGCAAGGACCTCTATTTATAGTCGAAGTATGAGCATTGGGATCTCAACTTCGACGTGTAAGTATGGTTGACAGCACACAAAAGTATTGTTAAATAATCCTTTGTGTGTGCTAAATAAAGTAAGACAAAAGGTCATTTTATTCAACCACTCTACATCTTTGCACTTTTATCCACAGACAAGATTATTGTCCGGTTAAAAGGATGTAGTTTAAAAGATCCTCCTCGTGATCAGTGTAAAGTTTTGTAAAGGCATTTACACTGAAGGATCTCTAGTTGATTGATCTGGTGAAATGTCAACTTGGCTTCGCCGCCATTGACATTTCCTTTCTTCCACTTGTTGTCTTCGACTTCAACTAGAAGGTCTTCAGATTTAAGTCTTCAGATCTCAACTGGAGGAAGTCATCAGTTGCTTAAACTGTACAATGCAACTGGACTTCTAATATTTCGGACAATTCTTCATGCTCTCCAGATGCCGCTAGGGAGCTCCAGTTTATAGCTTAAACTGGACCTAACAGGGGTATAAAGATAAACCAAAACCTTATTTTTCCAGGGATCAAAAATCTTTCTAGAAGCTGTTTGACAAGGGTTCTTCAATCTCCAATCAAGATAATTTCTTAGGCGGATTCGTTGAAGATTACCTATCTAGATCGTATCTACTTACTGTCTTGCAATTTATTTTTCATCAAACGATTGGTACATCATGTTTCTCTTCTATTTTAATTATTATTGTGGATTGATCATGAGTGGCTAAACGTTTAATCATCCACCTTGATGAAACGAGACGGATAATGTGATTGCAATATTTTTAATTCAAAAGAGTTTATTTAATTATCGTTGTTCAGTGATCTTGATGATTTTAATTCTTTTTATTAATTAATTTGGTATTGGTTGCATATAATTCTTCGTTGGTGGTACCAGTTGAATGTGTATGTGATTTTAAAACGGTTACTTGTCTATGAGTAATTATCACTAGTTCATGGTATGATAGTGAATATCATTTTAAGAAAAGATTAATTTTGTCAACGTGATTGATAGCGGTTGGTGGTACCACGTTATTGTCACATAGGTGCAATTGATAATGCGATAGTCAATAAAACTAATTGTTTGAAGAGTTATCTTTGTTTTGGTGGTACCGGCTTGGATAATTTATCTAGCAATTAGGTGATTCGGTATTTTGTTCACGGTTGGTGGTACCACGTGAGCACCGTAATCTTATCACGATTATCTTTAAACTCTAAAAAATTTGTTCTTAATTAAATGCAATCACATTTGAAGTCAAGGGAAGTCAAGGTGGATGACTTTTAATTATATTGTCTGAAGTTCATTTTAATTTTATGCAATTCGACTTGCAAATAAATTTTTACTTTAATTGTCAAGAAGATTTTCAAAGCAACACCCGTTTTACAAACCGTTTCATAATCAACTAGTCATTTTCAATCCCTGAGAACGAACTCGGACTTATCTCTTAACTATATTACAAACGATCGGGTCCACTACCCGTGAGTGCGTAGTAGTGAGTTTTTAGGTAGTTCTAGTCTTATAAATTTAAAGCTCGATTTTGCACATCACATGTCAACCAGAACTCAAAGGGGAAGAGATTGAATAACGGTGGTTGTTGATCGATCTTCAAAAATGGCACATTTTATTTCTTGCAACACCACAAATGATGCTTCAGCAGTGACGAATTTATTTTTCAAAGAAATTGTTCGCTTGTATGGGATTACAAAAACAATTGTTTCAGATAGAGATGTGAAGTTTTTAAGTATTTCTAAAAGACATTGTGGAGATTGATGGGTACCAGGTTATTGTTTACCACTCATCTCCTTCCTTCATTCTAATCTGATGGTAGCCACTTCTCAAATCTATCTTTGAAAATACACTAGACCCATTCAACTCATCAAGCATATCATCTAATCTAGGAATAGGATATCTGAAGCAAAAATGTCCAGATTCGCTGAACTGATCGTTGCCAGTGAGCTGAGCAAATCAACTGAACTGACCAGAATTTTTGAGATAAAAGAAGATTCTTAAATGAAGTTAAATTCTGAGCTGAAGTCCATTTCTGAGCTAAAGCAGAATTCTGAGCCAGTGATGCCATCTGAGCAGGCCATCGTAATTCTGCCTGCGATAGCCCATTTCAGAGAAAGGTTTGCTAAACCAGTTCAGCCATCAGTTGTAACACTTCTCTAGCGGCAAGAAGCTCCAGATACAACCATCAGAAATCCTTCAGTGAAGTTCTCCACTAAAGCCCTCCAGTCCACTGAAGCTTTCTAGTGACCAGCTCCAGTCGCTAGATGGATGCTCCAAAATAAGTCTCCAGTGAAAGCCCAGTTAGTTCCCATTCTCTGAACAATAAAGTCTGTCAACGTATGTGGGGTCTAGTAAAGGAAGAATGGCGGATGTCGAAGAAAAAGACAAGCAAGGATTTAGTGGTTGTCCCCTTATAACGGTATGTGGGGCCCCTTACAAAGGAATCTTTCTAGAAGCTTTATCAGTCCATTTCCCATTGGTCAATAAGTTAGTGGTTGTCCTTTGCACATGACAGCCTCTCTATTATTTTATTATTATTTCAATAATTCCTAGGAAATAGTTTTTGTGGTAATAAATAGGGGTTGTATTTCTCGTTGTAAAATCAGTTTTTGGAAATTGAATGAATTAATAGAAAAACCTCTATTTCTTTAAAATCTTCATTTACCTTTATAGATCTTTGATCTTGGTGGTTTGGAGTGATTCATTTATCTATATTTGTGGTGGTTCTTCATTAATCAAATATAGTGGTAAGATCCAAAATCTTCGATTCGTTTATCTGTGTTTGTGGTGGCTTGACCTTTATCAAACATAGTGGTGGGTTGGAGTGTTTCCTTTATCCTAGATTCCAGTGGCATGGCTTTTACGAATCTTGGTGGTGGATTCTTTTATCTATCCCTTTTATTTTATTGTCTTTTTTTTCTTGTTTGTTTCATATAAACCCAGAAAATACCAAAAATTTTTAATTCCATTTTGTTCAAATTCCGATGTGCTTAGTTCTTGCGTATTTTACGCATCAGACGATATAATAGATGAAGTCAACTGAAGTCTTCCATCAAAAGACAAAAACCTATTTTTCTAGTCATCTAATCTTTTCTTTGCTCTTTCAACAAGCACTTTGCGATTCTGGATCATCAATCTAGCAAACACAAGTGGCACTCCATGATACTTAACAGGCAAAAAACCTTCTTCAAAAGGCAAAATACCAAGAATTGAAATCTTTACATGGTTAAGGACGTTACAAATGAACGCCGTGCTTTTAGGTAAACTTGGTACTAGCCTCGATGCCATTTTAAATTCCTCCAGTCCTTCCATAATAACCATAGCATAATTACTATCACCTCACATGAAAATATAGAGATCATCCGCAAAGCATAAATTAATAATCTCATGTTCAGAACATTGATGATGATAAGAAAACCTGTCCGACATTCTCACTTTCCTATGAAGAACTAGTGTAAGTATCTCCATTACCAAAGTAAACGAATAAGGAGATAAAGGATCTCCTTGTCGCAAACCCCAACGACCCTTAAAAAAACCATGAACCAATCCATTAATATTAGGAGAAAAAGATGAAGTGGTGACACACTCCGTAATCCAAGCAATCATTTTTGCATGAAAACCAAATCCCTGTAAGATATTGCGAAGAAAACCCTAATGCACCGTTTCATAAGCTTTATGAATATCAATTTTCAATGCACATCTTGGCGGTCCTCTATCAAGGTTAATTAATCACATTAGCTCCTAAAAGAGCTTCAACCTGAGTTGACTTGATGAGTTCAAGCAACCCAGATTCTCCTCGAGTAACCATAGCACATGACTTACAAGTAGATTTCCCTTTTTCGGCTCAAAGCATCAACCACCACATTAGCTATACCAGGATGGTATTTGATCTCACAATCATAACCTTTAAGAAATTCCATCCATCTTCTTTGTCTCACATTCATATCCTTCAAAGAAAACACATATTGATAGCTTTTATGATCAGTAAATAAGGTGCACTTAGTACCATACGAATAGTGTCTCCATGACTTCATTGCAAAGACAACTGCAGCAAGCTCTAAATCCTGATTAGGATAATTCTTCTCATGAGGCTTCAACTGCGTGAAGTATAAGCAATGACTTTCACTAGATAGGTTTGTGTTTGTTCGAGTGAGTGGCATGTCACTCGCTTTAGGTAGTTTGGCTGTTGCTTTGATTGCTTGTATGTGTATTAAGCCAGCATGACATCTAGTCATGTTGCCTGTACTTTATTGATTTTTTGGGTAAAATACAGCTAACCGGGGCATATTTTTGCTCTCTTACCCGAAAAAATTATTGACCGGCTAAAAGTTTTACAAAATTCTACTTTATAAAGTGAAGATATCTTACAATTCGATATAAAATGAGCATTTAACTTTATAATTTGTATTTAATTTTTTTCAAGTATATAATGATTAGATATTAATGTTTATATCAATATTAATATTAATATTAATATATATATAGCAAAATAAGAGTGGAAAAAAAACCCATAAAGTCTCTCCCAATGGCGATCGCACTTCTTCTCCTTCCCTATCAGATTTTGATCTAAAAGCTTGTAAATGTTTCCCTCTCATCTACTTTCAGGTAGGTTGAAGTGCATGTTTGAGTTTTTATTTCGATTTCTCTGGTAGGAATTTCTTTTTCTCTTTTTTTTTATTCGCCTAAAAACCCTAGTTCTTGTCGACTTGTTCCTGATTATTTACCAAGATCGTTTTCACTACTAACTCCGTTTAGTTTAGCCAGATACTACGATTTTGTTAAATGATTAAGGGGGTCTGATGAATTTCTAGGGTTTTTCGTTTTAGGGTTAGGGTTTTTGTTTCTTCAAAGCTGATCTTCATATAGTTATTAGAGTGGTTTTGTTCTAGCCGTTTTGTTCATGTTGTCCTAATTGGTTTGAGAGAGTCGCTATAGTTCTTCATTGCTTGGTATTTCTTGTATGAAAGGAGTTCTTGCTTTTGACCTTGAAGCCTTGGATGAACGTTTTAATAGATTAAAGGAAAATCAATCAATGTCAGGAAAGAAAAAGAAGAAGGGTGACAGCCCCCCAAAAGGGAAAAACCCTTATTCAGGAAACCCTATTAACAAGGAGGGTGTTCCATCCACTGCGTCTATGGCTGCTGAAACTCACGAATCTGTTCAGGATAATACGGAAAAAGGAAATCTAGGTGGTGGTCATACCAATGGCCATTTTCCTAGTAGGGGGGCGTCGTATGATACTGGATATTCTGGAATGGGCAGTGTAACTCCTCTTATGTTGGAGGAGGCTAAAAACAATGAAAAGGTTACCAATAAGGTTGGGGATTCTATGGTTATGGATTTCCCTAATTTGATTGAAACACAAATGGAAGGTATTGTTCAACCTGGTGTGGAACCTGGTGAAACTAAGGAAGATGTAACCTCACATGATGGAAAGAATGAACCTTTTGGTGATGGAAAACTCTCTTATGCAGCTAAGCTAAAAGCGGGGTCGATTAAAAAGGTTGTTAATTTCCGTAAGCTAGAAAACAAGGTAACACAGGAGGGTATTGATGTGGTTTTGCCTAGAGAATCGATTCGAGTTGTTCAGGATAGGTTTGCTAATACATTATATGGTTACTTCCTTGGGGATAGACCTGCCTTTCCTGTAGTTGAATACTATGCTAAAACAAATTGGATCAAGTATGGTTTTCAAAAAGTTATGATGAATGCTGATGGATATTTCTTCTTTAAGTTCAATGATCAAAATGGAATGAAAAAAGGTCATGAAGGTGGTCCATGGCTAGCACGGGGTAATCCTGTTTTTTTGAATCCTTGGTCTGCCACTGCCAAATTAAACAAAGAGGATATAACACAGGTTTCAAATTGGATTAAAATCCATAATGTTCCCATTGCTGCATATACAGATGATGGGTTGAGTTTGTTGGCTTCTGTTGTTGGTACTTCAAAAATGCTTGATTCGCACACTTATATGGGTGTTAGTAATTATGGGGTAGAAGTAGTTATGCAAGAGCTATGATTGAGATTTCAGCTGACAATGATTTTAAAGAGGAATTAAAGATTGTTGTTCCATCTTTGGAGGGTGATAATTATATTAATGAAACTATGAAGGTAGAACATGAGTGGCGCCCTCTAAGATGTGCTACTTGTTGCGTATTTGGACATGAGACAGTTAAGTGTCGAAAGCATACTCCAATGGCTGCAAAAAAAAAATGCTAGGGTGAATGAGGAAGGGTTCACAAAGGTGCAAAGAAAAAAGGATAAGCAGGGATTTCCTATTAACAAGCAGAAGATGAAGATAGAATATCGACCTGTGACCCATCCAAAACCAAAATCAGATGCTCCAAGTTCTTCAGTTACTAAAAAAATTGCATCTCAAGATAGTATTAAAATGAGCAACTCTTTGGGTGTGCTGATTGATGAGAATGCATCTGGAGGAGTAAATGGTGAAGATCAGAATCCAAGTCAAGTTAATAATGCTTTTAATGTTACAGTTGATTCGGATGGGGAATAAGTAATTGAAATTATTGAAAATGAGATGGCCCAGCTTATGAATTCTGGTACAACACTTGTTGGAAGTGCATCAGGGGCAAGCACTCTTGCTCATGAGGTTTTTAATGGGTAGTATCGCTTCTTGGAACATACGGGGATTGAACCGTCCCCTAAAACAAAAAGAGGTTCAATACGTGGTGGATGAACATCGGTTATCTCTGTGTGCTATCATGCAGTCACATTTGAACGTCGATGGTCTGCCTGCCATATGCAAAAAGGTATGTAACATGTGGGATTGGACGTCCAATAGTAGTATCTATGATAAAGGGTCGCGGATAATTTTGGGGTGGAATAATGAGATTGTTGATGTTATGGTATTGGCTCATATTAATCCGGTTATGCATGTCCAAGTTACGTTTAAAGTAGATAAAAAAGATCTTTTTTTGTTCATTTGTCTATCCTGCTAATTATTACATAAATAGTAGAGAGCCGTGGAAGGCGCTTTGATGCGTAAATCATGCAACAAACGACAGCAGAAGACTATTTTTGGTATTTTCTGAGTTTTTAAGAACAAATAAAAGAACAAACAAAATAAAAGATAGATAAAGAATCTACCACCAAGATTCGTAAAGGACTAGCCACCGGAATCTAGGCTAAAGGAAACACTCCAGCCCACCACTATGTTTGATAAAGATCTAGCCACCACAAACACAGATAAAGGAGTCGAAGATTTAAGATCTCATCACTATATTTGATAAAGGACGAGCCAAAAACAAAATATAGATAAAGGGATCACTTCAAACCACCAAGATCAAAGATCCATAAAGGGAAATGAAGATTTTAAGAAATAGAGGTTTCTATATTAATTTCATTCAATCAAAATCAAGTCTACCTCACAATGAGAAATGAGCCCCTATTTAAACCACTAATCCTATTTTCTTGAATTAAAGAAATACAATAATAAAAGAAATAAAAGGCTGTCATAAACATTAAGGACCACCACTAATTTTTGACAACCAATAGAAAAAGGGCATGTGCAGCTTCTAGAATTATTCCCACAAAAATGATCCCCACAATTAGCACATGTAAACCGTTAGGAAAGGTGTCACATCGAGCTGTCCATTCATATCCATAACCCTTTGAAATATTATTGAATATACTCATGAGGGCTATCTATGAGGAGTCCTTTTTATCGGACCAAAATTTAGTGAACTGATGACAGATACGTTGAACTGAAACTGGTGACATTATTCTGGTGCATCTGGACTGAAGCCGATCACTGGTAAGCGTCACTTGAGGATCTTTATTGGAGCATGGATCTGGAGGATCTTCACTAGAGCATGGATTTGGAGGATCTTCACTGAAGGGTCTTGACTTGAGCCTAGACTGGAGAACCTTCACTGGAGTCTTAATCCGAGTGTCTTAACTAGAGCCTTGTCCTGGAGTTGCTTCACTGGAGGGTCTTTGACTAGAGCCTCTTCACTGGAGCCTAAACTGGATCGTAATCTTGAGCATGAAGATTGAAGTATCGCACTAGTGGATGGTCACTGAAGTGTAACTAAAGGATGCTCGCTTAAGGATTAGTTGTTGTTCCAGATACTTGCTATTAGAAGTTATTGCTGAAACATAAAGTGAAATCGGCCACTGAAGTGAATAACTGAGAACTGGTAGTTGGCAACTGGTTTCTTCTTATCTGTATTCACAATCTTTGCTTCCTTATCACTCACAAGCACTCTCTTACCTTTCATTCTTATCTTAGGGGCCCTCTCTTCATCTTTATTACCAACCTCATTACTTTCCTCATTAGTATTAGTTTGAACATCATTTGTATTAGGTATCTCATTTTACAGTTGGGTTGGCGGATTTCTCAAAAGATTCAATCTTTCTTTTAAGATTTCCGATCTCTCTATCCTTTTGTCAGAGTTTCTCACTGAGAATCCCAGTCCGGTGATTCAATTCATTCTTGAGATAGTTTATAATTTTCACACGCGTTTGAGGACCCACGTGAGACCGCTCTTTAACATGAATAGGATCTAGCTATTTATATGAGAGCAGAACAAGGTTTGCAGCAGAGTGGAATGAAATTCATGTCTTAGGTGGAACCTCTATTCCATGTCATGTCGGTGTAAGGAAGCACTCTCATTTCATCTATTCGCTTTCCCCTTTGCTGATAGGCCAGGGACGATCCTTTTTCTCACCTTGTAATCCTGCTATTCCAACACCAAGTGAATCAAAGTAAGACTCATAGCTCAACCTCTATTTAAATCAAAGTCAAGCGAAAGAGGGAAATGATCATTCTCACTGGTCAGTAGCACTACTAAAATGAAGTTACTGAAGACTTGTCGCAAAAGTGTTTTGCTTGCTGATCTGGACACTTGCTGGTTGCATCTGGTAGTCGGTTGAAGTTGTTTCAGCGAGAGTTGCTGCTGATCAGGACTTGTTTTGTCACTGATGAACTTTAAGACCAACAACACTTGATTAGGTTGCATAACTCCGGTGCTCAACTTAGCATTAAGATCAAATACATCAGTAGTATAATGCTAATAAAGGATAATCAAAGGTAATTGGTTGCTTGCTGAACTTCGATTAACAAATATACGAGCCAACTCTTTTTGTGGAAATGGCTCGAGATCATTTTCGCATCACGATTTGTCTTCACAAGGTGTTTGTGCATAATAAACCTTGGGTGATTTTGGGTGATTTCAATTCTACCTTGAATCCTGAAGATAGTCTACTTGGATCTTCTACTATTAATATAGGTATGCGAGATTTTAAAGAATGTGTTGATGAAATTGAAGTATTTGATATTAATAGCTATGGTCTTCATTTCACTTAAAGCCAAAAACCCAAGAATGGAAATGGTATTTTCAAGAAGATTGATAGGATAATGGGTAATATTGAGTTTACTAATGATTTCCTTGTTTCTTGTGCATTATTCCAGCCATATAGAGTGTCTAATCATTCCCCGTGCATTCGTAAGTTGCCATCTGTGGCTAGGAATCGGCGTAAGCCTTTTAAGTTTACCAATTTCTTGACAAGTAAGCAGGATTTCATAAAGATTGTCGAACAACATTGGGATACTGTGATAGTAGGTACTCATATCTTTCGTCTTGTGAAGAAGTTGCGAGGTCTCAAGAACCCTTTGCAAAGCTTACTTATTAAACAGGGTAACCTTCAAAAACGTGTTTCCGGTGTGAGGGATAAACTGGATGCAATTCAGCTGGCCATTGATAGTGATCCTCTGAATGCTCATTTTAAAGAAGAGGAAGTTAAGTGTTTAAAAGTGTTTCATGAAGCTGCGATTGATGAGGAATTATTTCTGATACAAAAAATCAAAAATTGAGTGGCTTAAGGCCGGGGATTCGATTACCTCATTCTTTCATAAGTCAGTCAAGTGTAAGAATCATTGAAGCAGAATTAGTGTTATTAAAGATAAAGATGGGGTGCTTCATGAAGGAAGTGCAGCTACTAATGTTCTTGTCAAGCATTATGAGCTGTTTCTAGGAGTAGAGGAGAATACTACTAGAACTCCAAATGCTAATTTATTTACACGGAAGTTAAGTTCATAATGTGTTGATTCAATGATTCGTAGAGTCACAAATGAAGAGATTAAGGCAGCTATGTTCTCAATTGGAGATAATAAGGCTCCAGGCCCGGATGGATATTCATCAGATCTTTTCAAAAAGGCATAGAATGTGGTAGGGGGTGATGTACGCCGTGCTGTGCATGACTTCTTTTGTACTACAAAACTCCTTAAAGAGGTTAACCATATTTTTCTTGCTCTTGTTCCTAAAGTGACTACCCTTGCTTCTATCAACGATTATCGGCCAATCTCGTGTTGCAATACAATCTACAAATGTATTACCAAGATTCGAACAAATAAAATTAAAGAGGGTTTGAAGGAGGTGGTTAGCTTGAACCAATCAACATTTGTTCCCGGTAGATATATCTCAGATAATATTATGCTAACACAAGAGCTTATGCACAACTAACATAGGAACTTTAGCCCACCTAGGTGTGCATTAAAAATAGATATTCAAAAGGCCTATGATGCTGTTGATTTGAAGTTCATGCGCTGTGTGTTGGTTGGATTTGGCTTTCACCAATTTATGATTAATTGGATTATGTCGTGTGTTACTTCCACATCCTTTTCAATATGTATTAATGGGAATCTGCACGGCTTTTTCAAAGGTAAACGGGGAGTGAGACAAGGGGATCCAATGTCACCATATATGTTTACATTCTATTAATGCAATATTTTGTTTCTTCCCCATCGTCTAATTTTAGGTTTCATAATAAGTTGAGAAGCGTAAGATCATAAATTTGTGCTTTGCGGATGATCTCTTTATATTTGCTAGAGGTGATGTCAATTTAGCTAGTATGATCATGGCTGCTCTTATTGAATTTAAAGATATGTCGGGATTGGTGCCAAGCTTACCTAAGAGGACCTTGTTTTTTTGCAATGTTCTTGAACTTGTTAAATTGCTATTCTTGACATCATGCCATTTGTAGAAGGAAATCTACTGATTTGTTATCTAGGGGTTTCTTTTATTGCAACACGACTTATGTACAAAGATTGTAAAGTTTTGATTGAAAAAATGGAAACCAGAATTACTAATTGGCGTAACAAGTACTTATCCTTCGCTGGTAGACTTCAGCTAGTAAGTTCTGTTCTATCTTATTTCCTTATTTATTGGGCTTTTGTTTTCATCCTCCCTGCTCATGTCATAAAGGATCTAGAGCCTCTCGTGAGGTCATTTCTATGCGTTCAAGGGCCTATGAGAAAAAGATAAAGCTAAAGTGGCTTGGAAGAACGTTTGTCTCCCAAAAAAAGAAGGAGCACTTGGAATCAAACATATTAAGATTATTAAGAAAGCGTTAATGTCTAAGCATATCTGGAGTATTCTCAATAAGAACCGGAATTTTTGGGATGTACCCATATCAGCAAGTTGTTGTTGGGGATGGAAGAATATTCTACCGTTAATGGCTAAGCTCCTTTTTCTAGTATAAGGTAGGTAATGGTCGCACTATTTCAGCTTGGTTTAATATCTGGTCGAAGGAATGCCCTTTATCTGATTTTATTACACCTAGAAGAATCCAACAAAATGGTTTCTCTACCCAGTTGATGAGGATATTACTGTTGATGAGGAGTGGCTGTGGCCGGTTGCATGATACGATCTCTACCCAGTTTTAATTGATATGCACATATACAACTACAAACTTCTCAGATAGACACTTTCATTTTCAAAAATCTGGATGGTAATGAGGTACAGTTTAATTCCTATGAAGTCTGGAATGAGATTAGAGAGCGTCAACCCCCTGTTCCATGGTAGAACCTGGTCCGGTTTTCACATTAGATTCCCCAACATGCTTTTTTGTTTTGGCTGGTGTTGGGAAGGAAATTGAAGACACATGACAAAAAGCTTAAATGGGATAAGTTTGGAAATACAAATTTCCATCTCCAATGTTGTTCATTATGCAAATCTGGCCCTGATTCTCATGAGCATTTGTTCTTTGAATGTGATTTTTCCCTACAGGTATGGAGCTCAATTACATCTTTAGCTGATATGTCCAATGTTCCAACTAGATCGGATGTTGTTAATGTATGGCTGCAGTCTAGATCGCAACTAAAACTATTATAGGACTCCTTTTGCTGGCTGCGGCTGTGTAATTTATCTGGCAAGAACGCAATAACAGTTCACGGACAAAACTCGATCGTCTGGTGTTAAGTAAGCTCATTGTCTCCTCTATTCGGATGCGCTTAGCTACATTAAAGTTCAAGAATACTAACCATGTTCAGAGTTTGCTGGCGGCTTGGGAGTTACACATGGGGTCCATTTTAATAGAAGATATTGGTGCTGATTGATACGTTTCACACATCTTAACTAGTGTGTACTTCTTTTATGTACTTGTTCTTCTATAGTTATTTTCTTGATTATCTTGTGTAACATAGGCTTGGCATGTCAAGTCTATGAACTAATGTGACATTTAGTCGCATTACCTATACTTTATTGTTTTTTGGGTGATATAAAAGCTTACCGGAGTTTCAATTCCCCTTTACTCAAACAAATATATAGCAAAATGAAATGTTCACAAACATAAATGAATGGATGTTCATGAACATAAATGAACGGATGTTCATGAACATTGTTAACGAACATCGTTCACGAACATATTATTGAACGTTCATGAACATAAGTTATCGAATGGGAGATATGTTCATGTTCGTTCATTTAACTAAACGAACGAACACGAACGAACTTCCTGCCGAACGGTTCATGAACTATTCGGTTCATTTATAGACCTACCTAAGAACATAAAACTGGATAAGGCTAAGGCTTTCGAAGTTGATGAGGATTGTTTTTAATAGGTTAAAGGTAAGGGTAATAATTCAAAGAAACCGGTGGTAATTAAAAAACAGAAGCATGTTGTTATATACATCGAAACATATACAAAAAGCTACGAATGAAGGTAAGAAAACTGATACGATAGCAGATTTGAGCTGAAATCCCATTAATGATAATTATTTTAGTGCAAGTTCATCCATTCCTATCAGTAATACTTTCAGGGCCTTATTGACGGAAATGGATAAGCAGAAAAATGATAAAAGTGGCCACATGATCAATACGGATTCAGATGGTGAAGAGGTTATCGAAGTTTATAATGAGACTTCTGATTTTATGACATTGGGTACTCACCAAGGTGGTTCTTTTTCATGGGAAAGCACTCCTGCGGGTGATGGTTCAAATGGGTAGTATAGCATCTTCGAATGTTAGGGGCTTGAACCGTCCCCTAAAACAAAAGGATGTTCGTTATGTTATTAAAACAAGTCAACTTAATATTTGTACCATTATTGAGCCGCATGTTGATATGTCAAAGGTTGTTGATGTATGCAAAAAAGTTTGTACAAAGTGGGATTGGTTGCCAAATAGTAATTTGTGTGATAAAGGTACTCGGGTTATTATTGGGAGGAACACTGAGATTGTTGATGTTATGCATGTCTCCCAAACTTATCGGGTTGTACATGTCCAGGTTAAGTTTAAAGCTGATAAGAAATCCTTGGTTTGCTCTTTTATTTATGCTGATAACTACAATAAGAATTGTAGACAATAGTGGCATGATCTTCAAATGCATGCACAGTTTGTTGGTGATTTGCCATGGGTCCTACTTTGGACTTTAACTCGTCATTGTATTTGGAAACTTGTTTGGTTCCAAGAGTATTAACATTGATGTATTTGGAAAATTGTTTGGTTCCTCTAGTATTTAAATTGATAGGGTTCTTGGTAATGTGAGTTTTGTATCGGAGTTCCCGGCTGCTCATGCTATATTTCAACCATACGGGGTGTCTGATCATTTACCATGTGTGCTGAAGCTACCATCTGTGATGCGGAATTGACCAGGTTCACTGAACTGACCAACACCAGTGAGCTGGAGAAACCAAGTAAACTGGAGACAGCAACTGACCTGAAGAAGCAAACTGATATGACAATACCATCTGAACAAGCCATGTGGAGGGTTATTCAATGGATACGATTAAAATAAAGTATGAAAGGACGCCACCGAGGTGTCACGAATGTAAAGTATTTGGCCATTCTCATGAGCAATGTCCAAAGCGGGTGGTTCAAAATAAAGAGAAGAAACAGGACACTACAGGTGAGGATGGCTTTACTTTGGTAGGACGTAAGAAAGGGAAAGGGAAAATTAATCAACAACCTAGACAGGTTGAGGGGGTTAGGTTATCGAAACCAAAACCTCAATTCATTTATAGACCTATACAGAAGAATAATGTACCAAAACAAGCTGTTGGTGGGTCGTATGATGCATCTACCTCATCTACTATACCAGTTTCTAACCCTTAGAGCTTGTTGAATGACTTTGGAAATGATGATGAACCTTTGCTCCAAGAAATAGATCCGTAAGAACAGAATGATAAAGAAGCAGCTAAGCGCAAGGAGGAGGATGAGGATAGTGACATGGATGAGATTATTGTTAATGATGATGATACAGTGACGTATATAGTGAAGACTACTTTTGAGGAGGGAAGCACTCCCGGTAATGCTAGTCCTAATGTATAACATCGTATCATGGAATATAAGGGGCTTGAACCAATACCCCAAGTAAGAAGAGGTTCGTCAAGTTATTCTTGATAATCGTTTGTGTGTGTCTGCTATTTTGGAGTCTCATGTTGGTTTAGAGAAATTGAATACCCTTTGTTCAAAAGTGTTCCCTATTTGGTCTTGGACTTCAAATGTTGTTGTTTGCTCAAAAGGATCTAGAATTATTGTTGGTTGGAATCCATATATTGTGGATCTTATGGTGATATCGCAAATTGATCAAGTGGTGCATTCTCAAATTAAGTTTAAATCTGATAATAAGATGTTGTTGTGCTCCTTTGTCTATGCACATAACAAGTATACTCAAAGGCGTGTATTATGGTGTGACCTTGATCTTCATAATGTTTTTGCGAAAGATAAAGTTTGGTTCATCTTAGGAGATTTCAATGTTGCTTTGAATTTGGATGATAAAGCTACGGGGACATCATATCTGGATATTGGTATGCATGAATTTAATGAATGGGTACAATCTATTGAGGTCTTTGATGTGAATAAATCAGGACTTCATTACACTTGGAATCAAAAACCTCAAGGAATGGATGGGATACTTAAGAAGATTGATAGAGTCATGGCTAATGTTGAATTCTTGGATTGTTTTATTGGAGCTAATGCTTTATTCCAGCCGTATCGTATCTCCGATCATGCCCCGGTTGTGCTTCGGATTCCAATGATGTCGCCATCTAAAAGAAAACCATTTAAATTTTCAAACTTATTGGTACATCATGAGAATTATCATTTAGTTGTGAGTGAGGCATGGAAGCTGAATGTGGATGGTGTTTCTATGTATAAACTAGTGAAAAAGCTCAAACCCTTAAAAAAGCCTTTTCAGAAAACTTCTGTACAATAATGGTAACATTCATAATAAGGTGACAAGGCTTCGAAAAGAATTAGATGAAGTTCAGAAAGCTTTGGATAGGGACCCAACTAGTATGGTTCTAAGAGAGGAGGCGGCGGTGTATTTAAAAGTGTATAATGAAGTTGATTTAGATGAAGAGAGGTTTCTGAAACAAAAAGCTAAAGTAAAATGGTTAAGAGTGGGGGATTCGAACTCTGCTTACTTTCACAAAGTAGTTAAGAGTAGGGCAACAAGGACCAGGATTGATTCAATTTTGGATGGTCTTGGTAACCGAATTGATGGAAGTAATGTACCTAATGTTTTCGTGGACCATTATGTTAACTTTTTGGGAAAATCTAATATCCCGCAAACTTTTAATGTACATGGTTTATTCACAAAAAGGCTTTCAATTGAGCAGAGTGTGCATATGATACGAGAGGTCACAAATCAAGAAGTCAAGGATACGCTTTTTGCCATGGGAGATGATAAGGCTCCTGGCCCGGATGGTTATTCGGTCGCATTTTTTAAAAGTGCATGGTCAATTGAAAGTTCTAATTTTACCCTTGTGGTTAAGAATTTCCTTTATAGTGGTAAACTGCTTAAGGAGGTAAATCATACTATTATCTTCTTATTACCCAAGGTTAAATCTCCTAATCGAGTGAATGATTTTCGGCCTATTTCACTTTGTAATGTAGTTTTCAAGTGTATCACTAAGATTATTGCTAACCGACTGAAGAACTGTCTTGCTGATTTGGTGAATGGTAATCAATCTGCTTTTGTTCCTAGGAGGAGGATTACGGATAATATCTTACTTGCTCAAGAATTAATGCATAATTATCACTTAGATAGAGGACTACCGCTATGTGCTTTTAAAGTTGACATTCAGAAAGCCTATGACACTGTTAATTGGAGATTTTTAGAGGTTAATTTGATCAATTTTGGGTTTCATTTGCGTATGATTGCGTGGATTATGGAATGTGTGGTGACTACATTTTTCTCTATTTGTATTAACGGAACTCTTCATGGTTTTTTCAAAGGAAAAAGGGGTCTCCGTCAGGGTGACCCTTTACGCTTGTTATGGATGTACTATCATTAATTTTGCAGAGGAGGATACATGAGACAAATCAGTTTCGGTTTCATCAGTATTGTGATCAAGTAGTGCTTTCTTGTGATCAGATTCTTCATCTTCAATTAAACATAACAGCACATTCTTGCAAAATTCCAAGGTTCCATTAGATTAAGAAGCAAGGTCACACATTTTAATGAAGATCTTCTTCTTTCTGTTGTTAAGAAAAATTACTCTAAGTGTTGGTTTCTCAAGAACATGACCAATATTAAGCTTTTCGATATCTGTTGTATAAAGACTTTGATTTGGATAAGGAACATTAATCTTCCTTTTAACCAACTCAAAGCCAATCTGAAAATCTTCTAACGATGCATGTTGAATAACACTTGACATATATCTCTTCACTGCATCAAAAGCAATAAGATCCTCACGATATCTTTGAATGGCATTAACGTAATGCTTGTAGAGAAAGATTATGTCATCAACATGCAAGAGTTTGAAGTGAGCTTCATTGAATCTGTAGATCAAGCCATACTCTCTCTTCACATGAAAACAAGGTATAGAGATATGAATTTTTCTTATCAAAATCACTCTGATAAGCACCAAGATCCTGAACTTCCTTTGATCTTCAAGAATATCTGGATTGTAACTATCTGTAAGTTTAAGGAGAGATATGTATTCTTCAACTTGTTTTGGGTCCTTAAACTTATACATAGCAGCAAATTCTGGTCTTTCTACTTTAACAACCTTAGTAGCTCCGCAGAAGATAGGAAATGCGCTTTCTTCCAAAAATCTTGATTCGATTGTAGCTTGCTTTGGCTTAATGCCAAGTGCAACCATTCTTTCTTGATTCCTTTAGGAAGTATCCCCTATTCACAAAATTCCACTGCTCTTCAGTCAGTTCTGTAGGGTAATAGTCAGGAAGTAGTTCTTCTTCAGAAATAATTGCTTCTCTTAACACTTGGTTGAAAGTAGACTTCTTGAAGTCTTGAGAAACAGCTTCAGGAGTTTTTCTCAGCTCATCAAACCCATCAAAATCATTGAAAGTATATTGCTTTGGAGTTGACACAGAAGGATTTGTTGACTCTCCAACTTCACTTCTACTTAAAGGACCAGTTTTAAAGTAATCAAGGTCAGCAAAATCTTCAAACACTGGTTCATCAGTAGTTTCTCTATGCTCTTGTTCTCGAGTCTCTACAAATTCAGGCACATTCAAAACAATATTGTCTTTGATCACTTCTGCATCTGTCTCTCCTTCAGCAAATTCAATTATTGCCTCATCCACAATATCCTCATCAAATATCTCTTCTTCTCCTATCTCTTCCATACCAAAAACTTCTTCTATTCTTCTTTTTATTTCAGCCAAACTTTCAACATCTTCAACATTTTCAACCTCATTCACATTTATACTAAGCTCTGTCCACATTTCATCAAACTTAGCTCTACATTTAGCTAATCTATCAATTTAAGCTTGATCTTCAATCCCTTCTCTATTTCCACCTTCATTTATTTCTCCCATATCTACATCACCACTAGCATCTTCTACTCTTGCCGAAATATTATTATCATTAGCTTGACCATCTCCTTGGTTCTCCCCCTCGGGGTGATCATCTGACTCAGGATCATCCCGTCTTGTAGAAACCGAGGCCGGTCAGCAAGACTCTAGAGCAATTAACCGTAGCTCAAAAGCAGCAAGCTTAGCATCATATTCATTCTTCTGACTTTGTACTTGATCTTTCAAAGCTTTGACTTGTCGTGCATGCTCAAGTTCTCAATCCCGCAACTCTAAAGCATTCAATACTCCCCTGTCTATCATATTAATCATATATTTCCTTCAGACATCAAGAGTTGCAAAAGATGATTACAAGTGTTTGTGTTGTTTGATTTGGTGTTGGTGTTTGATGTGATGGTGAAACCAACCCGGAGGTTGTTGGCACACTTGTGGTGTGACCTAAATCAGCCGAAGTTGTTTTAGGATTTCCTGCAGATCCCCGGGTTAGACCCTCACCAGCAGTTTCAAATTCAGTGGCTTCGCAACCAGAATCGGGTTGTGTCCTAGACTGTGATAAATCACTGTCCGGGACTTGTTGTTGGGCAACACCACTAACAACACCAGGGTCACTAAGAATGCCCGTTAATACAGTCTCAGGTCGTTCCTGAGAAACAGCAATGTCACCTTGGCGTTCATACTGTCTCTCAATCTCTGTTTGAGAACTGTTGCCTGCGGCTAAAGCTGGCATAATGTTAGCTAAGGCAGGACTTCCAAGCTGTCCTAGAGGGTCACACAAACCGGGTCCCTCTCCGCTTGTTCCGGCATTAGTACGCAACTAAGCTTGCAGGTTCGTGTCCCTAGGAGGTCTAGACTCAAGTGCACGAAATGAAGGTGAGAGGTGGGGCTGGTCCTCTCTTATTTCAACACTCTCATCCTCCAAAGGAGGAGAGTGTGGTGAATGTGGTTGTTCCCCGTGCATATCTGAGACTAACTCCTGTTGTGAGGAGTCAGAATGGCGATGAGAGTTATGTGCATGCAAGAGTGGGGAGCTCTCGACTTCTATCCTAGGGTTGTCATCCCGGCTAGACACATTTGTTTCAACTATCGGAGGGCTAACGTTTTCTTTTTGCCCTCTCTGGTATTTTCAACTCCTCCCTCATTCCCTCCTTGTTCCTCCGGCACAACATCATCTCCAGTGCCCTGATTCTCAACATATACATCAGATATAACATTTTTAATTGTTTGGGCAATATGTTCATCATCAAAATCTGTTGAGGTACCAAAAGTTTCATCAATATCACCTGTACCTGACCTTTCTCTGTGTGAGCAGAATGTTTTTGTTTGTGCTTCTTCTTTTTTATCATCAATAAACCAGATATGGTTTTAATCTTTCTAGCTCGCATTTTCAATCGTCTCCCTGGTATTGGCATATCAGCTGTTGTTTCAAGATATTTTTATGAGTGTGGTGGAGAAAGAATTGGTGGAATTGGAGAAGAAACAGATGGAAGTGGTGTCGAAGGTGTTGATGGAATTGATGTTGTTGATTGAGATGGTGGTGGTGTTGTTTGAGAAGATGAAATGATAGGTGTGATAGGAGATTCATGAACATGTTCTTCTTCAAAAGATACTCTTTTTGACTTCCTTCTTTTTGGTTCAATAGTCCCCTCTCCGCTAACCCCTCTTTTTCTTTTAGAATTCCTAGGACCCTCACTTGGCGACCTATGCACAGTTAGGGTAGGAGTCTGTCGGCTTTCAGACCCCATTACCGTGTCTATCCAATCTCTATAAGTCCTAAGATAGGGACTATTGGTCGGTACCAAGTTCAACAAAAATGGTGGAATTGGAGAGATTTTTGCAACTTCATTGCCTGTGCCTCTTATATTTGATTTGTACATTTCAATAACACACTTGAAACTATTTTCATGTTTTGGGATCTCATCAGTTGTATCAAGAACATCTTCAATGAGAAGAGTGAAGAATCGAATGTATGGGATGTATTTTCTTTCTTGTTTATCTTTGGTTTTAACAACTTGAGCCAATTTCTCCCAAATAATCTTCGCATAATCACATTCCACATTATGAGTGACTTCATAGCATAATGACAAAGAATGTTTTGTCATTGCATCTATTCCCTTTTGAGAAGGTATCAAGTAGGTACTCAGAACATTATATAAGGTGTGCCATAGAGTAGCCACATTCATTCTTTTGAAATCTCTCATTGATGCCAATTCTCCTTCATAACCCAGGGCTTGAACAGCAGCCAACATATCTTCGACTGTAGATAACACGATTTCTGTCCTGAATTCATATCACCAATGGTGGATTTTATGTGTGTGTGTTCTTGGTGTGGGAGTGTGTGTTTTTAGAGAGAAAGTGGATGATTGGAATTAATGTGTGTGTCAAGGTTACAGGAATGAATGATTGTTTTTTAAGCTTGTTTATGATATCTAAGGTATGAGGGTATTTATAGTCTATCCCTATACATATTCTAATTATCATATCTAGTCCCTCAACCTTAGTTATCATTAAACTATGACTTAACAACAAGTAAGTCCACTAACTTAAATTACAATTTATCACTATTTTTGGATTTCTAACATTCTCCCCCTTAGTGATATATTGTAATGAATGAAGTACGTGTTATCTTGTCTTGTAGGAATGAATTTGATGAGCCCGGTGGTGAAGACAATTGGTTTGTTGAAACAAGTCTTTGGAGAACTTAATTCAGTCTTGGTCTTGGAATTCTTGAAGTTAAATCATGAGGCGATTCTCAATGTTCTTTTTGAACAGAGAATAAAGAGTGTGTGTGTGTCTTGAATCTTTGAAAATTGTTGAATCATGAATCAAAGTTGTCTTTTGAAATGCGGAAGGTATAAACTTGGCTTTGATTCTTCAATCTTCGATTCTTGAGCGAAATTCTACTTCTTGAAATGAAGTATCATGAACTTGTGCTCTCCCCCTTGATGTATGCATTGGAGCTTCTTGGAAGAGGATAATGAAGTTGAACAAGTCTATATGCTTTCTTGGAAAAACATATTATTGTATGACTTGAAGATCTTGAATGAAGTATGTTGATGAAGACTCTTTTGAAGCTTTACTTCTTTGACTTGAATCTTCTAACCAATCTTTTCAACTTTTTGTAGCTTTGATCTTTGTCACATTGACTTGAACACTTTGGAGAGTAAGCATTTAAATGAAGTTTGGATAAGTCTCTTATGAAGTAATCATGCTCCCCCTCAATTCATGAGTATAAATATTTTGGAGCATCTTTGAACATTTGTTCCATCTTGAGAGGATATCCTTTCATCTTTGATCTCATTCTTATCTTTGTAATCAAATCAGTCCTTCTTTTTCAAGTCAAGATCTCAATCAACTAAGATTTAGTAAAATTTTGAGTTCAATTGACTATCATGAATAACTTTTGCTAGAAGGCTCCGTTTTGGGCGTGTGACCAGTCAAAACAACCAAACACAAACTTTTCTCTTTGTTAGTCAAAACAACCAAACACAAACTTTTCTCCTTGCTATCCTTATCAATTATTCTTATTTCTTCCCCAATCAATCATAATATTTTCTCCCCCTCATAATGACAAAGTTGGGAACCAATGTCATTATGCAAACATTGATTGATAAAATGTCAAAAGAAATAACATGAACTAAACTAGATTTTGTGCACATGGAGAATTGTCGACCATCAAAACATCAACCCCAACCATTAGCCCAACCCAAAGAATCCTAATGGTGACTAAAATGTAAGGTTGAAGTTGTTGGTGTAACACCCCAACTAAGGCGGAACAATGAGATATAAAGAAAGTCGAGTATTCAAAACAAAGGATTATAAATAACATTCACCACAACTTTATTTGATAAAAAGGAATTTACAAATGTACAAGCATGTGAACCAATTTCCAAGTACAAATGCGTCCACCATACTTGAATATTAAGTTCACGAAACAAATATCAAGCACATGAATAGTATACTACAATGATCAAGGCGGATTCCATTGCCCTTCACAAGGTTTGATATTCGACTCCAAAGTGCAATGCAAACAATCATGATGCATATAAATCCTCAAAGCTTATGCTAATTCCTGAAAAGCATGAAGAAAAAGTGTCAACTACGAAGACGTAGTTGGTGAGTGCATAGGTTTTTATATTAATCTTGGTACATCACCGTATTAATACTTAGAAAACTGATTACTATTACGTTTCGAAATATCCAAACCATATGATCGACAAAATTTTCATATCATGTTATCAAGTTTTCAAATACCATAATGTCATATCAAGACTTGGATAAATCCATAGTAAAATTTCAGGTTCTCATTTGTCAAATCATCATGAGAGAAAAAGTATATAAATTGATTAATCGTATATCATACCAAAATCATTCGGTTACCAAAATCATTTAAATATCACCAATCTCAACGTCTTTCAAGATATCATATGAAGGACGATACCCAATCCGTATGTCCAAACAATTTCCAGTTATCAACAATATTAATATCAATTTCACTTAGCCACAAGGGCATAATTCAATATCAATTTCATTTAGCCACAAAGGCATAATTTACATAATTTGATGAGTAAATGCTTGAGCCACTACTACTACCATTTTCAAGTCCAAGCTTTATAATACTTCTTATCTTTGCACAAGCTGTCAATCAAGTGCCTTACTTATACTTGGGGTCGTGTCATGAGGACGACCGATTAAACTTACGTAGCTAGAACACCCTAATGGTCGGACTGCAAGTGATGGTCATCACGAAGGCAACCAACCTTCCACCGTTACGCTCTGGATGGGTGGACGACTCCTAGTTGCGCAACTATCTAACTACAGGCCTCCCTTAGGAGTAAATAGTAGTGTACCGAAAAGAAAACGGGTTAACAGAACTCAAGTTCATCATATAACAATTATCACTTGGAACATACGTTATAACTTCATATCATAATCATACTTATCAAGAGTCATTTCATATATCAAACTTTCTTTCAAGAAACACTTCATATATATGTATAAAATAACTTTACTTATCATGCTTTTCACCCCGAAAGTTAAACACATAAAATAGTTTGAAAGGGGACTATGACTCACCTTGATATGCCGCATATTATATTCACTTATCCAAAATGGGTACTTCCCATCAATCGCTCCATCATACATCCGTCACGTTTCCCAATCACATTTCAAAGCCAAGACTATCCCTACGATAGGACTAATACACGTAAGTTCCTATCTTAAGCCATCACTTAGAAATGCCACTTTCATTATGTTGCTATCAATTGTGGAATCCAGGTATATTGCTAACATTCGCATTGTTTTGGTTGTAGCGATTGATGGTGTAAAAGGTGACTTTAATTACGTGCGTAGTTATAAGTTGTTAGATTTTCGGCAACTTGGCTTCATTTGCGGTTTCACTTGATATATTAGGTTATCATATAGAAATGCCATATTAAGTTATGTTATTCTTTATTCATCATTTGTTGTGTAACCGATTTTAGCGTGAATTAACATTTGTGATATCAATGTATAGCTTGGTTAACATAATTACTTATGTCAATCTCACTTAATTATCTTTGTTTTATTTTGATTATACTTATCTTCAACTCGTATATTCCTCGATTTGTCTTACGATTACTTGGTTCATGAAATTCGTTTAAGTGTTATGGGCCATTACCAATTGAGCCTTAAGTGTCATGGGCTTTTAAATGTTTTGGGCTTACATTAGTTATTGGGCTTTACCTTATTTGGGTTAGGTGCTTAATGGGTCATAGTGGTTATTGGGTCATAAGGCTTATTGGGCCAAGTGGGCCTACTGATTTGTGTTCCTTATGGGTTCATTATTTGGGCCGGGTTAGCCCATTATGGTTCTTAGTTCATTACATAGCCCATTATGCCATTTATAAGATTACTTACAAATTTTCTGTTTTATACTTTATTTTTAAGAAATGATAGCTACTATTTTGGGGTCAAGACGAATTATTTGGACCTTCATGATTTTTACACAGTGACTTACATGTATCTAGTATTACATGTATCTAGTATTTTTGTGAATTTTTGGTGAATTTTTAGATGATGTTTGGTGTCCGTAAAAATTATCCAAACACAAACTGTCCCGAATGGGCACTGCTTGCGACATCAGAAGTTTTATAAAAGTTCTTGATGTTCTGATTGTTAGAAAAATCCCATGATTTTATTTTAAGTTCACAACACATTGAAATTACTTTCCACCAAGTATGACCTCCTGGAACTTTATGGATTAGAAGATAAAAATTGTTAAAGTTTATAAAATATTCATACAAAATTACAGTTTTGACCAGTTTCAGTAGAAAAATCATATCTTTCGTTTGGTTTAGTATTTTTGAGTAATTCCAGCTGGAGGTTAATCTTAACTCATTTGTCTACAACTTTTATTTTGATAGTTTTTGTTGAAAATGTCCTCACATGTTCAGTTTATTCGTTACAAGACAGAAGACCAATTCTGTCAGAATGTTTATTGGTTAATGCATCCCACCAATGGTTTTGTTTGCTTGCTTTAACCTCTAGATTCCCAATAACAAAATTATTACTTTGTTTTGTATCTCTTAACATCAAATATACAGATTTTATCAATATGTATGGTGTCTTTGCTACCGGCATAGCGTCAGGAATGAGATCGATTCGGAATTCGACTTGGCGAGACGGGGGTAATCCCTGGATGTCATCAGGAAAGACATCGGGAAATTCACGAACTATTTGTATATCAGCTAGTTTTGTTACTTTAGTTGTTGTGCTCATTAGGATCTGTTTGTGTGTCTCGGGTCTCTCACCTTGAATTTCTAATACCTCTCCCCCACTTAAGGGGATTCTAAGAATTTTTGCACGACATACAATGGTTGCATCTACCCGGGATAACCAATCCATCCCCACTATTACATCGAAGCTACCCATTTCAAACGGGATTAGATCTATATAGTATGAATGAGTATCTAGTGTTAACACACATTTAGGCACAAATTTGTTAAGTTTAGAGATTTCACCACTAGCTACCTCTATTTCATAGCAAGCATGAGTACGGATGGGTTTCATGTTAATAATACACACGAAGTTAGTGGAGATAAAACTATGGTCGGCACCCGTATCGAATAACACAGTAGCTAGATGATTATTTAAGAGAAATGTACCCGTGACAACGTTAGGATCGTTAGCAGCTTCCACCGCGTTCAAGGCAAAGACTCGGCCCCTGGCCTGCTGGGCTTGGTTAACTCTGGGAGGATTTGGTGCTGCAATCTCCAATGAATTCTGATTAGCTGCGGCTGGAATGGGTCGTCTAGCAACTCTTGGGCAAACATTCCGGTAGTGATCAGTGCTACCGCACTCGTAGCATCCTCCGCGATTGACTGGTGGGTTTCTAGCGTTCAACGGTGCTACATGAGGTGGTGCTGCTGGAGCTCTGGCAATCCTGCAATCTCTAGCCAAATGTCCAAACTTCTGACAATTCTGACAAAATCGGCATGGCACTGCTGTTGAATGATGATAAGTACAAGTAGCACACTGTGGAAATTGGCCAACATACGCCTTCTGCCCCGGCTCAACTGCTGCAAACACCTTTCCAACTCTGACCCTCTTGTCAGCTCTGAAGTCCCTTCTTTTACTAGGTCCACCAAAGTCTCTTTTCTTCTCTGCAGACCTTGTCAGTGTCCCAGCCCTAACCAAGTCATCAGTCATGGCACTGGTTCTTCGAATTGCTTCTTCAATCGAGTAAGGAGGAATGCCAGTCAGGGTGTTACGGATCTGAGGAATGAGACCATAGATGTATCTCTCAATCAACTTTGACTCAGGAGTCACCAAATGTGGTACCAATCTAGCCAACTCTTGAAACTTGCTAGTATACTCTGCATGGCCAGATCCCACCATGGTGTGGTGCCAAAACTCTTGCTCAATCTTCTGCATCTCATTTAGTGGACAAAATCGGTTCTTCATCATCTCTTTAAACTGATCCCATGGTGTCTCGAAAGTAGTAGTTCTTCCACGGGCTCTTAACAAAGTATTCCACCATGACAGTGCATCATCGGTGAATGAACCTCCAGTGAATCTTACCCTCTGATGAGATGGACATTCACTTATGTCCATGACTGCTTCCAACTTCTCCAACCACTTCATAAACACACCAGCTCCTCCTTTCCCGTTATAATCTGGGGGACCACACTTCTTAAACTCGGTGTAACTGCAACCTCTTCTCCCCATAGCATACTCATCATTTCTAGGAATTCTTCTGGGTCCAGGGCCCACATACACACCATCATCAACAAACTCCACTTCGGGGTCAAAGTTCTCTGGTTCTTGATTCACTTGTTGCGGTGCAACTCTTACAGATTCAGCTTCAACTTCAGGTGCTCTTCGGTTCTGGTTCGGGACAGCACCCATTGCAGCAGTCACTTGTTCGATGATAGTAGGCATTGAAGCTGCCAACTGCTCTGCAATGATAGTAGCTAAATCAGGGTTCTCGCCATAACCCATGCCATCACCACGACCACCACGACCTCTACCACGGCCTTTTCCTTGCTGCCCTCCACGACCTCCTCTCGGGTTGCCACGACCACCTCCAGGGTTACCACGACCAACACCATTATCTTGTGCTTCGACATTCGGGTTTGCTCTTGTTCGCACCATTTTCCCTATATTAGGAAAAGACGGGTTCGGCGTTAGAATGAAGGAATAGTCATTCGTGACGTCAATTACGCACTCTCAACACACTCGTGTTAGTTTTCTAGAATCCTAAACATTTTACTTTCAAGATCACATGTAATTCAAGAGATTGAGCATTATGTCTAAAAAGTAAACATTATCATCAATATCAACCATGCAGCACAGAGTAATATTACAATAGAATCTTCGTTTCATGAAAGATAGTTTGCAAGATGAATACTACAACCATTTCAACTTAATTGAAATTTTTAATTCTGATCACTTTTCGACAGCCAAAGTGTGGTCCGGGTCTAACACCTACATCCGTTGCACTAGCGGTGTATGTATACAGGGTGTACCAGCGGCTAACCCTCCACACCTTTAGTACATCTAATGCAAGGTCGGCTCACGGTACTGACATGCTCCCTAGACATTGGCAAAGGTATGTATACAGGGTGTACCAGCGGCTAACCCTCCACCCGACCAATACCTATTGAACATGCCAGAGTTGCTACCACGCTCTAACCATCTAAGGCACGATCCATGTTGCCATCAAGTCCATAGTAAATATACCACACGCGAAAAGTTGATCAGGCTTTTCTGTGATGATATATCGCCATACTTCCTTGCTAACAATACTTCATATCGCTAACTTATTATTATTATTTAAATTTAACACATCTCATAGATCGAATACCAATAGTATGAGTACACGTGGTAAGGTAGCATGGTTCTAGGGCCTGCGCATGAATGAGTATAATAGCATGAATATCGCAGATATAGATAAAATCCATAGAGTTTGAATGCACACATAATTCCTATCATGCATGCTACGTGCGGTTCCTAAGTTATAGTCTAGGCAAAACCACCTAATTCACTATAACCACGGCTCTGATACCAATCTCTAACACCCCGACAGCGGCGGAAAACTCGGGATGTAAGATAAAGCACACGCGCACATGGATGTTACATAGGAATACTAAATGAGTGCTTAGGATAAACATAAATAGTCAATTTCATAACCCAACAAGCATAGTAGTAGTTATTACACACACAAGTTCAACAAAGATGATCAAATCAAGTACGAAAGGTTCCCACGCAGGGGATACGATTGGGCATATTGCCACCCAACACAAAGTACAAGCATGCAAACTCCAACCCTAAATCCTGAAGTCTGCTAATAGTCCCATGCTACCACTCCTAGCCACGATTAGCCTGATTACCTGAAAGGAATACTTAAAAGAGTCAACACAAAGGTTGGTGAGTTCGTAGGTTTGAGTATAAACAAGTAGTATAAAAGCATTTTATACCGCCAATAGATCTCAAGTATTAAGTCGTATGTAGTGGCTAGTGACCAACTTGCACATAAGTAAGCGAGCACACACAATCCTCGATAGGACCGGCTAATAGTATCAATAGAGCACACACAATCCTCAATAGGACCGGCTAATAGTATCAATAGAGCACACACAATCCTCAATAGGACCGGCTAATATGTAACAAGTAGTCAAATAGCCAAAGAGTAGTAAAAGTAGTTACGGCATGTATAAAAGCATGAGTAGTATTCCTTTCACCCCGAAATAAGTAAAGAAAAAGGGGCTACAAAGACTCACAGTGATCTGCTACAAGCGTAGTTCTACAAGCACAGGGTATAAGCACAGATATAGTAAAATATATCTACTCGAATCCAAGTATGTCTTGATGTCAACCTAATCACAAACCATTGAGCATAGATGGATACATGTATTAGTTCTCGTGATTATTTATTTACTAAGTGTCCTTGATGTACTGATGATTTGGTTCACTAAAGATCCTTAAACGTTTGACTCAACAGTGTTTTTCATACACTAGACTCGTAATGAACGTCTTTAAACTCGCACTTTGATAAACAAGATCGAATATGTCTTGATTATACCTTAATTAGGGTTTCCTTGTACATGATAGACTTGGATTACAACGAAGTATAAAATCTGATTTCTACAACTAACGAAAATAGACTTTAAATTCGTAAGGTGTATCTGAACGAAGATAAACCTTAAATTCGTAAGGTGTATCTGAACGAAGATAGACCTTAAATTCGTTAGGTGTATCTGAACGAAGATAAACCTTAAATTCGTTAGGTGACTTAAGTTTGTTTGGAGCTTAAGTTCGTTTTGAAGCTTAACTTCGTTTTGGAAGACTTAAATTCGTTTCTAGGATACTAAATTCGTTTTAAGTGTTTTTAGGACGAATTTGGGACTGTTCAACAAAAACGAGGGTTTTGAAGATTAAGACACGTTTACGACCCAAATTTGATCACGAAAAGGTTACTAAACACTTTAGACACAAACCCACTAACTTTTAACACGATTTTTAAACACTTTAGACACAAACCCACTAACTTTTAACACGATTTTTACACCAAAAATGGACCAAATCATCAAGAACATACACTTGAAAAATAAACTTTTATTTTGATGAAAAGCTCAAAATTTGCTGTCATTACCTGAAAATCGATACTAGAAATATGTTTTGATTATCACAAGGAAGCTAAAAATGCAAGAAATCTTGGTTTAACAACTCAAAATCAAATGATGAATTTTTGTGGGTGAAGATGGTGAATGTATGTGTGTGTTTTTAGAGAGAGAGAGAGAGAGGTGAGATGGGGGGGGGGGAATGGTGAAGAAGTAGAAAAATGGGGTTTTCTAACCCTTTTATAGTTTTCCCTTAATTAATGATTCTAATAATTGTAGGGTCTAAATGAAACATTTTCAGACTAGAATTTCTTGAATACAATCGCTTACGTCTTGAAACCTAACATTCTTATCACAATAGACCATAGACGCGTCTTATAATTTAAGATTTAAGAGTGAATAGATCTTCGTGTGAGCACATATTCGAAACTAGAACATATCATGGATTTATTTAAATTATTTCTAAGGCGGTTGTTACACTGTTCGATCAGCCCATTAGAGGGCTGATTTCGTGACCTTGTTGCCTCCAAATCGACTCCATGCTTCCACCATACATGACTCTAGTTGTTGGATGATCAATGGAACTTATTATTACACTAGATTAGTTAATTTCAAGCTCCATTTTGCCTTGGAGAAATCTGAAAATGGAGAAGGAGGTGGAGATAGTTGAGAGAGAGTTTTTGGGAGGAGTGTGTGTTGTGTTTTCAAGAATGAAAGGTGTGGGGTGGTGTGTGCAGATGTATGGACGTGGGAGAGAGGAGGAAAAGGAGTTAGGAGGATGCCTATTGGTCTAATGGAGTGGTGTAGTGGGTTAGGAGTGAACTCATTGGTTAACCCAAGTGGTTTGTGTTGGGTTTAAGTCCTAACTAGTGTTTGTATGTATGTATATGTATATGTGATGTATATTTATGTGTGAGTGTAAGAATAAGTGGGTTAGTTGTATGTTGATTGGTGGATTTTATAAGAGTTTATATGTATAATAAGTTTAAGTATGTGCATATCTTTTAATTGGAAGACTTATTCAAATGTTGCAATATATTTATGTACTTATTATTATTCAAGCTTACTATTATGTACATAATAGTTTATAAATCTATTTTCAAGATGGTCATTATATCTTTGTGTTCAAATGTACGTCAATTAGTTTGGCGTTTGAATTGTTGGTCCTTTGTGAAGATTTATGATTGTTATCACAACTTGTAAGTCTTACCTTATTATTTATATAACTTAACTTCTGGAGATTCAATTTTTCGTTCATTGGCATTTTGTCAATCTCAATTAGAACTAATATCTGTAGCTTGAGATCGTATTGAATAATTATAGTTATTGTTTATGGCATTTCACTGTACTAGGGGCAATTATCGCTATGCTTTGAATGTCTAGAAGGTCGATTCTCTTAATAAACCTCTAGGGATAAGGACCTAGATAAGTCCAAGTAAATTATCCTAATTGGAAATTGAGGGTTGTTACAGTTGGTACAAACATTATAGTATAGTCTTAGATTTTGGTGGTAACTGGGATGATCATCTACATTTGATAGAATTCTCTTACAACAATAGTTATCACGCGAGTAGTGATATGGCTCCTTTCAAGGCATTGTATGGACGGAAGTGTAGATCACCTGTCGCAAGGTCTGACTTTGGCGATAGCCAGTTGGTTGGGCCTGAGCTTATTGAAGAGACTGCCGAGAGAATAATTCAGATTAAAGAACAACTTAGATTAGCACATGAACGACAAAAGAAGTATGCCGACGTCAGACGTAGACATTTAGAATTCAATGTTGGGGACCGTGTACTTCTTAAGGTTTCCCCTTGGAAAGGAGTGGTTAGATTTCTCAAGAGTGGAAAGCTTGGACCTAGATTTATTGGACCTTTTGAGATACTAGAAAGAGTTGGCGAGGTAGCTTATCAATTGAGACTTTCAGAAGAGCTTAAGGGAGTTCACGACGTATTTCATGTGTCGCATCTTAGAAAATGTCTAGCTGAAGAAGATCGTCATGTGCCTATGGACGAAATCCGGATTGACGACAAGTTAAATTTAGTTGAAGAGCCTTTAGAGATTGTGGATCGCAAGGTGCGGAAACTAAAGAAAACCAAGTATACACTTGTCAAGGTTCGATGGATTTCAAAGCGAGGGCCTGAGTATACTTGGGAACGGGAAGATCATTTCAAGAAAAAATATCCCCAATTGTTTAATGGGACTAGTTCGAGTTAAATTTCGGGACGAAATTCTTTTAACGGGGTAATACTGTGACAACCGTCATCTGACCGTACTTTCTGAAATACTTTTCTAGTCATTTTTAGTTGTTTCGTTATGTACGTCGTTAGATTCTAAGACTTTATCATGGAATAAATGAATTTATGTTTGATTCGGGCTTTATGAGCATCTAGACTTTAGAAAAATTGTACGTGGACTTGAGAACAAGAGGAATACTAGTTGTCTTGTGGAAATGCCAAATTTAGTGAAATACTTAAAATTTAATCAATTAAAGATTTAATTAATAAATATAGTCATATTTACATCCGTTAGAAAGCTATTAAAAAGTTACATTCAAATGTGTCGACAAAATAAATTTACGGGTCATGAGTCTTGTAAAATGGTCGAGTCAAACGAGTTTTGTGAAGGTCAATGATGGTCAACTCGGTCAAAGCTAGGGAAAAGACTAAAGAAAACCCTAAAATTTTCTAACCCTAGCCCCCACTTTTTCATTTCACCTCTCCTTCTCACATACTCTCCCCTCTTCTTTTCTCTCCCAACCGTCCCCTCCCTCTCTCTCCCTTTCTCAGTCGCCTCTCCCTCTAATCCGGTCGAACGCCACCATTGAACCACCATACAACCACCGCCGAACCACCTCACATCATCACCAATCTTCATCTTCTTCTCTTTTTAGTTGAGTTCGTGGTAAGATTGCTTACATCCATATATTAAATCGGTTGTTTTTCACAAAGATCATGCTTTCTTACATATTATATATATATAACCGAAAAGTTTAAAAATATATACATATAAATCGGTTTCCTCTTCTTGATTCTCTCAAATATGAAAGTTTTGCAAATATATATATATATATATATCGGCTAATATATATATGTAATTATGTTTAAATCGGTTTATGTATGTATATAAATACGTAGATCCGAAATACTTCTTGATAAAAATATATATATTTTGGTTTTTGGTGTAGATGTTGTATAGATCCGAATTTCCTTGACAAAAATATATATATATTTTTGGTAGTTAGGTGTATTTATCATATTAGATCCGAAAATATGAGTCTATGTTTACGAATATGGCCGAAATCCTTCAAGATCCGGAAACATATATCCGAAATCTTGGTAGATCCGAAAAGGTATAACCGAAATTCACAAAGATCCGAAATGAAGATCCGAAATCTTTTCAAATCTGGGAAGTTAGATCCGAAAATCTTTGAATCCGAAAAATATATATATATGTTTGGGTTGTTCTTGGTTAGATCCATTGTAAAACCGAATTAATTTAGTGATTTTGGTCTTGGAAATCGGTTATGGTTCATAGATCTAACCAGAAATCTTGATTTTTGTTCGGTCAAAGTCAGTCAAACTCCGGTCAACGTCGGTCAACGCTGGTCAAATTTGGTCAAAGGGCAGATTACCATTTTTGTTTAAATTGATCATTTGGATAAAGTCAAAAATGTGGGTTTGTATAAAACTTTAGTAAATTAGTCAAAGGTTAAAGTTTGTTTTTAATAAAGATAAATTATATATTTTAATTAATTGGATTTATATGTTAAAGTTAAATCTAAGTTCCATAAATATTTAAATTAATATGGAAATATAAATATATATAAAGACTAAATTAATTAGTTATGTATATATACAAAGTATTAAATTGATATGGACATACGTATATACATATATCCAAGGATTTTATAAGGACAATACCAATGATACGACTTTCCGAACTTGACAAATCACATTGTGACGTTCCAAATGAACACTTGACGGGTTATAAACAAAAGACGTGACATTATTAATGGACAATTTATAAGGACAAAAAGACTATTATATACATTATGACATATGACGAGACATAATGGCATTTCCTAAGATACTAGTATAAGACATGGACTTGTGCAATTAAATAAGTCTTATGGAGTGACTTGTGAACAATGTAGGACTGTTGGGCAGATAGTGAGCTTGTTTCGAGTGTATCTGACTGTTCGTGTTCTTGTTCGTTGATCTAGGGTATTTAAACTTGTGCTGCTTTCAGGTGAGTTTCGTAGCCCCTCTTTTTACAAGTTTTGGGGTGGAAAGTATACTTATTTTTAAACAGTTTTGTCGATTTCTGTTTTATGTTCAATATTGAGCCTGTGCGTATAGAGTTACTTGTGCCATTTGACGTGCTTTGATCTTGTTGTATGTGTGTGATTATGTGTTTGTTTGTTGTGCTTTGGACGTACTTATTGTGTGTGTGGAGACTTGAGACTTTGGACTAAGGCAGGTACCGTAAGGCCGGACTTTGAGACATTGAGACTTTTGGACTTATTATGGCGTAACTCTGCTCGTTATATATTGAACTATTACTGGTTTAGACTTAAAATAATCGACAAAAGACTTATTTCTTTTATTAGACTTTTGACATAAAACCTACGAACTCACCAACCTTTGTGTTAATCAGGACAAAGATTGTTATGCTAGACTGGACTTCGGAGATTAGTGCTCCTTATTTACTTTCAGACTTTAAGGCTACATGCCTTGGATTATTTCTTTATGGACCTGGTTTTAATAAGCTACTTTAGCACTGTTATGACTTTGAACTCATATTTTTGGGAATATATTTATTATATTCTATTTCATTTAGCAGTATCTATATAATTCCATGTCGTGCTGTACTTTTCATTACACCTCATGTTTCCGCCAACGGTGGGGTGTTACACGAGAGGTCAAAAAGCTCAAAAGACATCAGTATACTATTCTGAAAGTTCGTTGGAACTCCCGTAGAGGCCCAGAGTTTACTTGGGAACGAGAAGATCAAATGAAGCTTAAGTATCCACACTTGTTCGCCTAACTTGATACATGAAGCTTAGTAAGTAAACTGGAAACTTAGAGTGAAACTTTATGCTTGAAACTTAATATGTGATTGATGCTTAATGCGTAACTTGATGCTTGAAACTTAACATTTCGATGCTTATTGTGTGATTCGATGCTTGAAACTTAATGAGTGACATGATACTTGTAGCTTAATGAGTAGACTTGAGACTTGGAAACTTAGTGTGTAGCTTAACGCTTAGAAACTTCGTGTGTGGCTAGAACTTGAAACATAATGCGCAACTGGAATTTCGGGACGAAATTCCTTTAAGTAGGGAGACTGTAACACCCGTGAGTAGACCATGAAAAATTCTGAGTCAAATTTAAAATTTTAAATATGAGAATACGACCTCGTAAAGTTAGTCGGCATCGTAATCGTAAAACAAACTCGTATTTGTGATACGACCTCGTAATTTTTTAGCAGCCTCGTTTTTTTTATTTGGCCTCGTATTCGTGTCTGGCATTGTAATTTCGAGTCTGGCATCATATTTTAGAGATTACATGGAAACCTTACATTTTTGCCCTACATATAAATACTTCTTATTCTCTTTAAAACCCTCATTCCATCAACTTAGCCTCCTAGAGAAACACACACAAACCCATACTACCTCCCTTTTTGCTACCCAAAATTGCTACCTCACTTTACAAACCCACTTTTACTACCTCACCATTACTACCCCATTTTACATCAAGTTTTATAAAATCCAACGTTATTTTGTTTAGATTTAGCCTTAACAACAGTGTTTTTACGTTCTAAACATCTTATTAAACGCATATTTTACATATTTAAAGTATAAAATCAAAAGTCACTTAATGCTCTTCTTTTTGATATTTCTTATAATACACGCACCACACACGACAAGTATCAAACTTTTTACGTCCAAAACGTTCAGAAACATATATTACAACTTTTGTCAAAGTTTCATGTGATTTCGTTAACAAAATCTTGAGATATAATAATTTTTGTATACTTTTTATAAACTTTGTTCAAATGGGTTTTCGAGTTTAAGTCCGTTTTTTGACTTTCCGACTTTAGGATTGTTTTCCCATTATATTAGGGAGTCTAAAAGTACAATATGATGTTAAAAACACCTTTCAGATCGAAATAAACGATTAGGGTTTTCTAGAATGAATTTTGGGGAAGAACAGCCCAGTTTACGACCCCGCCGATTTGCGACCTCGTATTTCCAGTTTGCGACCTCGTATTTCAAATGTAACCTCGTATTTCAAATGAGATTTACTAGCCTCTCAATTTTAGCCTCTTAAATCTAGCCTCTTAATTTCAGTTTTGTCTTTTAGTGAAATAAGACTCCAAATTCAATTTAAGACCCCAAGATTAATTTAAGACCTCGAATTTCAATCGAGACCTCGGACTTCGATTACTACCACAATTTAGTCAACTTTGGTAAACTTTGTTCGGTTTAGTCAACTTTGGTTAACTATAGTCGATTTGGTCAACTTAGTCAAACTCGTGATTCGGTCAACTTTGGTCAAACTCATAAAATCTGGTCAAAGTCAAACTAGTACACTTTTGGGAGAACTTGGTCAACACTTGGCGAGACGTTATGAGCACGTTTACCTATATTGAATGAATACTTAATTGTGATAACTTGTAACAGATTGCTTGCGTACCGGTTACTTGCTTTTTGATATCTTGTGTAGCTTGATCTTGTTGCAAGCAGTCAGGTGAGTTTGGTACCCCCTCTTTTTATATGTTTTGTGGTGGAAGGATACTCGTGCCTTTGTGTCTATCATCATTTATGGCTATTTGACTGTACTGTCTGATGTGCACTGTGATACTTGATACTTGATACTTATGTTGGAGTTTGAGATGCTTGATACTTGATACTTATGGTGGAGTTGGAGGCACCAGATACTAGATACTTGATACTTATGGTGGAGTTGGAGGCACCAGATACTTGATACTTGCACCTTAGGCTTGGTATACCGTAAGTGTTGGTGGCATAGAGATACTTGATTCTTGCTATCATAAGTAAGTTGATAGCCATATTGCTGTGTGGATCTTGATGATATTTCCACCTGGCACCATACTTGATACTTGTTTACAAAACCTACGAACTCACCAACCATTGTGTTGAAGCTTTTGAGTATCCTTTCAGGTGAACATGTGAACCGCATTAGAGGTGGCTAAGGAGCATAACATGTTGACCTGTAGTAAACCACACTAGGGTTTTGGAGCTGCATATCTTCTGTTTTTTTATGTTTAGACTATGGCATTATGCCCAAGTGTTAATCCCCTGCGTGGGAATTTTATCTATGTTATTATTTAAATCTTGATTTTATGTTGGATATTTATGTTCGAATTCTATGAAATGTGTGTTAATTAAGTATTCATGTAGCTACTCTACGTATTATCCATGACGTGTGTACTATGCGTCGCATCCCGAGTTTTCCGCCTTAGTCAGGGTGTGACAATATGCTTGATGAGTTACATGGCTCCAGTGTGTTTTCAAAAATTGATCTCAGAAGTGGTTATCACTAGATTCGAATAAAAGATGGAGATGTGTGGAAGACTGATTTCAAAATCAAAGGAGGCCTTTATGAATGGTTAGTATTGCCTTTTGGTTTATCTAATGCCCCAGTGCTTTTATGAGGTTAATGAATGAAGTTCTCAGACCACTCATTGGTCAGTTTGTTGTTGTTTACTTTGATGATAACCCTGTATATTCAATATCTGAAGCTGAACATGTTAATCATTTAAGAAGTGTATTTGAATTACTAAGGAAACACCAGTTGTATGGCAAACTGGAGAAATGTGATTTTATGGTGGAAAGTGTAATTTTCCTTGGATATGTGGTGTGAAAAAAGGGTATTTCCATGGATCCTTCCAAGGTAGATGCCATCAGATCATGGCCAGTTCCTACTACAATCACTGAAGTAAGAAGTTTTCATGGACTGGCATCTTTTTATAGACGATTTATCAAGAATTTCTCTTCAGTTGTGGCTCCAATTACTGATTGTCTGAAGAAGGGTGTGTTTGACTGGCCAAGTTCAGCCTAGTTAGCATTTGAGTCACTAAAGGAAAAGCTAGGTTCAGCTCCAATATTATCTTTGCCAGATTTTGATCAGCTATTTGAGTTAGAATGTGATGCCAGTGATGTGGGCATTGGTGCAATTCTGGTACAAGCAGGGCGTCCAGTAGCATATTTCAGTGAAAAGTTGAATGGTTCTAAACTAACATATAGCACTTATGATAAAGAGTTTTATGCAATTATTCATGCTATTACTCACTGGTCTCATTATTTGAAGCCAAAACAGTTTGTCTTATTTTCAGACCATGAAGCACTGAAGTTTATTAATGGTCAACACAAGCTTAATGCCAGACATGCAAAATGGGTGGAATTTTTGCAGTCTTATTCGATTGTTTCTAAACATAAAGCTGGAGTAGCAAATGTTGTTGTTGATGCACTTTCTAGAATATATTCGTTGCTATTAATTCTGGAAGCAAGAGTTCTTGGATTTTCTTTCATTAAGGAGTTGTATGCTGCTGATCCAGACTTTTCTGATCGTCTCACTGAAGCTCACCAGAAAGGACCATATGTTGTTCAGGATGGTTTCTTGTTTAAAAATGGTAAGTTGTGTATTCCATGAGGTTTCATCAGAGATTTACTAATAAGGGAGGCACATGGAGGTGGTTTAGCTTACCATTTTGGCATTAACAAGACTGGAGAAATCCCCACTGAACACTTCTACTGGCCGAGTTTACTGAAGGATGTTCAGAATATCATCAGTCGCTGTCCAACTTGTCACCAAGCGAAGGCAACTTTTCACAACGGTTTGTATACTCCTCTTCCAGTTCCAAGTCAACCATGGGAAGATCTTAGCATGGATTTTGTTAGAAATCCAAAAATAGTGATACATTGTAATTTAAGTTATGGACTTACTTGTTGTTAAGTCATGTGTTGATGATTTCTAAGGTTGAGGGGCTAATTGTGATAATTAGCATAGTTGGTTAGTTTAGACTATAAATAGCCCTCAATTCCTTAGAAATCATAACCTTGACATAACTTTGACATAACCTTGACACATTTTCATACCGTTACACCTGAATAACACACACTTAATCCCAATTCTCTCTCAACACACACACGAACACCAAGAACATACACACACACACTAAACCGCCATTGTTGATGTGAATTCGAGTGACAAAATCGTATTGTTACATGTGGTATCAGAGCAAAACATTGTTTTGATCTCGATCCATAACTGAATTCAATCACAATTCATCAAACAATCACCTTTTAATTCTGTTTTTAATCCTGTTTTTGCTCGTTTTTTAAAATCACTGAAAATTCAAAAATAACCTCTCAAATCACATAAAATCTCAAATGTTTGTTCACCGTTCGACTCCTCATAGTTAATTACATAATCCTCTCAATTTCGTGTTCTAAAATTTGGGATTTGATTTTGTTGTGTTATAAGCTGAATTATGTTAATCGGATCGTTGCTAAGGTGAAAACAAACTGTTTGCAAGTGGTTTCATGTTCCAATTCCCAAAAAATCAAAAGATATTGAAGTTTTAAAAATCGTCAATGGAGTTGTTCATGTTCAGAGGTTGAAGATGACATTGTGAAGCTAAAACGATCTTATTTAGATCGTTTCAGTTTTTTTTCCTTGGTACTTACATTTCGTTGTGGCTTGTAGAACGATTCAATTTAGATCGTTTTGACAAGTGTGGTTGTGGTGTGAAGAGTTGATTGTGGCTAACTGATCCTTTGGATTGGTTTTGGTCAATTCAATTTCTTGAAAATAATCAAGTTTTGGTGAAATTCTGTGAAGAAATCTAAAATGATCTCTTTTAGATCGTTTCAGACTTTGAAAAACCAAAACGATCTCTTTTAGATCGTTTCATATTTCACTCAAACAAATTCCTAGTTTGATTACTTCTTGGTTGACTGATCTTCGTGATTGGTTTTGCTAAATTCATTCTATTACATTTCATACCAAAACTCTGTCCAAATTCATTCTGAATACTTAGAAGTTTTCATCCAAAATTCAATTTAGATCGTTTCATTTCCAATTAAGATTTAGATCGTTTCATTTCCAATCAAGATTTAGATCGTTTCGTTTCCAATAAAAATTTAGATCGTTTCAATTCCTTTATCAATTTAGATCGTTTTTCTATCTTTCCAACTTTAGATCGTTTCATTCTATCTCATTTTAGATCGTTTCATACTTTCTTCAAAAATCAATTCAATTCTCAAATCAATTTCTAATGGCTACTCGTGAAGCGTTGGCTCTGGGTACTGATACAAGACCTCCAGTCTTTATCGTGGTAACTATGGACTTTGGAAGAAAAGGTTCATGGATTATGTGGAACGTCAGACTAATGGTCACATGCTTAAGGATTCAATCATGAATGGACTTGCTATGCATCGTCATCCTACTACTGGTGCTATTTTGACTCCTGATCTTTTGAATGCCGAACAAAGAGATCGTACTGCTGCTGACAACAGAGCTAGGTCATGCTTGTATCAAGCACTTCCTGATGAGATCTATGGCTCAGTTGATTCTTATGACACAGCAAAGGAGATTTGGGATGAAGTTGCTAGACAAATGGAAGGTGCTGATGTATCCTTAACAATCCGACTGACAAATGTCTTAACTGAGTTTGACAATTTTCAGAAATCACCAAATGAATCTCTTGAGTCCGTGTACTACAGATTTTGCAATGTCATCAAGGAGCTGAGAAAGATCAAAGTCAAGAAAACTGAAATTGAGCTGAACATCAAATTCATCAAAGCACTTGGTCCCGAGTGGGAAGATTATGGAACTCAAATCAAGCAACATCAAGATCTGACCAAATTCACCATTCATACTCTTTATGAATCTTTCAAGTTGAATGAGCATCAAGTTCTAAGCAAATATTCATTCAACAAAGTACCAAAAGTTGTATCTACTGATCCTTTGGCATTGGTTGTTGAAAGAAAGGTTTCTAAGGTTCTTAAAAGACAAATGACTGTTGTTTCTTCGTCTGATGAGGAGGGAGAAGATTTCTTGGCTCCAAGAGATGGTGTTCCTGATGAAATCTACCAAGCTCTTGCCGCTGTGACTAAGCATTTCAAGAAAAAGTATTTCAAAGCGAGGCCAACTAACAACAATCTTCGTACTTCATCCACAAGTGCATTTCCAAAGAAGGAACAATATCATCACAAGAGTTTTGAACTTCCAAGAACGGAGATAAGAAAGCAGAAACTGAGAAACAAATCGTAGAGAAAGGAAAAACATCTGACAAAAAGTGTTACAACTGTGGAGTTCCTGGTCATTTTGCTATGGATTGCAAGCTACCTCGTAAGAAGAATTATGAATACTACAAGCAGAAGATGCTCTTGGCAAAGCAAGTTGAAGCCGGTCTAGCCTTGATTGCTGAAGATGACAAGTGGCTTTTGCTGTCTGATGATGAAGATGAAGATCTGTCTGCAAATGTATGTTTCATGGCAAGGTTGAGCAAAGACAAAGTGTTGGAGACTGACAACATTGACGAGGAATATCCCGATGATGAGGTAAATCTCAACTCTACTTTTTCATCAATTAAGGATAAAGAGTCTTGTAGAATTGCCTTATCAAACTTGACGAATCATTACACTTTTTTAGCCAACAAAAACTTGAAATTGAAAAATAGCATTTTATTTTCAAAAGGGGAGTACACAAAACTTCTTGAAGAAAATTCTAAACTACTTTTTGAGTATGATGCTATGAAACAAGAATTTCAAAACTATAAAGAACAAATGTTGGTTGAAGAATGTGAGATGAATGCATCTCCTGATTTTAAGTTATTGGAAAAATGCCATAATTTAGAAAAGACCATTCTTGATCTTGAAAAAGCCAATCAAGATCTTGAAGTTCAAAAGACCAATGAATGGCTTCGGGCAAATGCAAGACAAATGGATGTTGATATTCTGAATAAGAAGCTTCAAGAAGCTACACCAAAAACAATTGAACTCGAAAGAAAAGTTTCTGATTTAAATCATAATTGTTTTTTAAAAGGCATTGAGATTAAAAACCTTGAAAGACAAATTGAGGAACATAAAAAGAATATACTTTTCTATCAAGAAAAGTTGTACAAAGTTGAACAAAATCCTCTTTTGGATTTCACTGCCTATTTCAATAAATCAAAGATTGATAGATCGGAACTTCTTCTTGGGTTGGGTTTTGAGAATATCACTCCATTGCAAAAAGCAAAAGAAGAAATTATACCTTTGTATGATGAGAAATTTTTGAGACTTGGTATGGTACAACAATTCATTCGTCCTTTGAATGACGAATTTGAGACTGATGAAGTTGAGAAGATTCAAAAGAATAAATTTTTGGTTAATTATGATGCTATCAATACTTCTTATGAAACGAAAAATTCAACAATTTTTGAATTAGAAGAGATTGCGTCTAATTTTCAAAACCAAGAATTTGTCATTTCTCCACCAAAACCAACTAAATTGTATATTCCATCCACATTTTTGGAAAAACAAATAGAAGGTTTACAACAAACAGTGGAATCTCAACAAAAACTCATTCATAATCTACAGTCTCAAAGTCCAAATTCGAAGAATGAATCAGTTGTTGTTGATATCAAGAAAGTTTGTGTGAATGTTTCTACCCAAACTGATTTCAGTCTCTTAATAGACCATTTCACTCAGACTACTTGTGATTCATCTACAAGTTCATCCACCCAGACCATGACTGACTGTTTTGCATGTACTTGTCAAACTACTGCTACTTCTATAGCTGCAAATTATGTGCAATCTGATTTATCTGATGAAGATCTTGCGCATAACCTAGTTTTGATATGGTACTTTTATAGATTTTTCACATGCGAAAATCTTGATGAGCTAGTTGTTCACCCTAAGCTTTGTACTAGTATAGGTGTTGATACTTCTACTCAATTTTCTTGTGAAACCAAGGATGTTTCAGTCCAAGTCGACCTTATTCCTGAGACAACCTGTGGTATGATGTTGGACAACAAGATTCCTGATATTTCTACATTTTCGAATGAATTCACCAAAGATGATTTTAATAAATTCATGGAGGGAGAATATGTTTTTGACTCAGAAACTGAGAAAAAGATTGAATCTATCAAAATCATAAATTTTCAAAAAGAAATAAAAGGAGAATCTCAAAAACTAAAATCAGTGTCCAAAGCTCCAACATCATATTACTTCCAAGAACGAGTTAAACCCAAACTCGTCAAGGCTGAACAAAAGAGTTCAACCCCTTCTGTCAAGACTGAACAAAAGAGTCCTAACCCTCCAAAACCTGACAAACATGTCAAAAAGAAACAAGCTGAAACCTCACCAAAACCAAGGTATCACAAAGTGAAACTTCCAAATGACAATCCAAATGCTTCTTTGTCTAACTCTCAATCTAGTTCAATTTCTAAAGTGCCTAAGTCTAGCCCCGTTTTGCTAACTAAGGATACTTCAAATGGTGTAACTAGATATAGGGATAGATATGGATGGTTTTCAATTGCCAAACCTAAGAAGCAAGAAGTTTCCTCAACCCCAAAAGAGACAAAAAAGATGAATGTCTAAAACCCCTCGTTCTAATCTTCTTAGTGTCAATTCAACAGGTGGAAAGACCAAATGGGTTCCTAAGTCATTAGAACCTAAGATCAATTTTAAACAATTGTCTGTTGAGGAAAAGAAGAAGAGGAGGAGGAGAAAGAATGTTGGTAATAGAAAGAAAAGAGTTTATGTTGATTTAAACAATTCATCTTTAGTGAACAATGTTAATAAATCCAAGGCTATGCCTTGTGGGGCTGTAAACAATGATAATGGTCGTGCTTGTTTGAATGCTGTTAAACATGTTACTTTTAATTCGAATGTGAATGTGTGTACTTTTTATATGAATGTGCTTATTGATGGTGTGCTTGTTAATTCTCATATGATTCTAAAGCATGTTTATATGCATATCCTAAGTTATACTCCCTGCCTGTGTTAACTAACCATAAAGGACCCGTCTTTAAGTGGGTACCTAAAGTCGGTTAAAATTTTTGATTGCAGGAAATAACCATCTGTGTATGGATACTCGATTCCGGGTGTTCAAAACACATGACTGGCAATAAATCATTGCTCAAGAATTTTGTTGAAAGGTTCATGGGAACTGTTCGTTTCGGAAACATCAAATTTCGCTCCAATTCTAGGTTATGGAGATATTGAAAGAAACAGAATTGTCATTAAGAAAGTCCATTATGTTGAAGGTCTGAGTCATAACTTGTTCAGTGTTGGACAGTTCTGTGACAACAACCTTGAAGTTCTTTTTCGACAATCTCTGTGCAAAGTCCAAACTCTAGATGGAATTGATATCCTATGCGGAGATCGTGAAGATAATCTTTTCACAGTTAATCTTGATGATAACCAACCAACTGATAATATCTGTCTTGTTTCAAAAGCTACATTGAAAAATTCTTGGTTTTGGCATAGAAGGCTTTCTCACTTGAATTATCAAACCATCAATGCTTTAGTCAACAAGCAACTTGTTGAAGGCTTGCCTGACTACAAGTATGAGAGTGAGCATATCTTTCCTTCTTGTGCAGTTGGGAAGATCAAAAGAACTTCTCATAAACCAAAGAAAATTCCACACACTTTAACACCTCTTCATTTGCTTCACATGGATCTTTGTGGGCCTATGAAAGTACAAAGCAGAAACGGGAAGAAATATATTCTGGTTATCGTTGATGATTATTCAAGATACACTTGGGTCAAGTTTCTTGCTTCAAAAGATGAAACAACTCAAATTTTGATCGATTTCATCACTTCCACTCAAGTGAATCTTCAACTTCCAGTCCGTTATATTCGTTCGGATAACGATACTGAGTTCAAAAATGCCATCTTCGATGAATTTTGCAAATCAAACGGCATTACTCACCAATTCTATGTTGTCCGTACCCCGCAACAAAATGGTGTCGTTGAAAGGAGAAACCGTACGCTGGTGGAAGCAGCAAGGACAATGCTTGCTTATTCCAAGTTACCATCAAATATGTGGGCTGAAGCTGTTGACACTGCCTGTCACACTCAAAATCGGTCCATCATCAATCAGCGTCATGAGAAGACTCCTTATGAGATATTAACAAACGCAAACCCAACATCAATTACTTCCATATTTTTGGGTGTGTCTGTTATACCTTGAATGATCGGGAAAATGTTGAAAAGTTTGAAAGGAAAGGTGACGAAGGTTACTTTATTTGTTACTCAAAGACATCGATTGCATATCGCATCTTTAATCGTCGAACAAACACGATTCAATAAACCATGAATGTTTAGTTTGACGAGATGTCTGGCATGATATTTGAACAAGAAAGTTTGCTACCAACAATTAGTGATCCAAGTACTTCAAGTGCTTCCTCAAGGACGTCTACCTTAGCTTCAAAGTTCAAGAAATATCCAAATCCAACAAGTGAAGAGCTAGATATTCTTTTTGAAGAATTCTACAATTCAAAACCGATTCAAGAAAAGGAACCTCAAGTCATCAATGAACCAATTCCGAACAATGATCCTATTCAAACAAATGAACCAGTTCCTGACAACAATCGTGGATCATCTTCAAATTCTTCAAAGCAAGAAGAATCATCTTCAAGTGATATTTATTCTCAAAAGAATGTTCAAGAACAACCTTCTCAAATCACTCAAACAACAAATCCATCAAATACTCCAAATGTGTATGTACCACTGGATTTTGATCATCCAAATTTTGAGGAAAGAGTTCTTCCGAGCTATGATTCCATTTCTCAACAGAACTCTGGATTTAATGATGATAATGTTGACATTCATCAACAAAATCCTCTTCCTCATGACAAAAAGTGGTCGTGTATGCGCAAAGATTATCCTACAGAACAGATCATCGGAGATCCACAAGCTGGTGTTTCTACTCGTACTACAGTCAATGAGTGTCTTGTTGCACTTTCACTAAGTAACATCGAACCCAAAAACAGTCTTTGAAGCTCTTTGTGATCCAGAGTGGGTTAAAGCAATGCAAGATGAATTAGCTCAGTTTGAGAGACTGAAGGTATGGAGATTGGTTCCAAATCCAAGGAATGAAGAACCAATTCGCACCAAGTGGATTTTCAAGAACAAGAAGGATGAAAATGGAGTTGTAGTAAGGAACAAAGCTAGATTGGTTGCAAAGGGTTACTTCCAACAACCTGGTGTGGATTTTGACGAAACTTTCGCTCCTGTTGCAAGAATGGAGGCCATTCGTATATTCTTAGCTTATGCCACATTCAGAAACTTCACAGTGCTTCAAATGGATGTGAAGACAGCGTTCTTGAATGGAGAACTCAAAGAAGAAGCAACCTGAAGGTTTTGTTGATCCTAAGAAGCCAAACCATGTCTAGAAGTTAGACAAGGCTCTCTATGGTTTGAAGCAGGCACCACGAGCATGGTATGATTCCTTAACTACTTTCTTACTCAAAGGAGGCTTTACCAAAGGCACTATTGATCCTACCCTGTTTATTCGTAAGCAAGGTAAGCATGTTTTACTTGTCCAAATATATGTTGATGACATTATTTTTGGGTCAACTAGTCAAAATTTTTGCCGAAACTTTTCATCTCTAATGGTCAATCATTTTGAAATGAGCATGATTGGGGAAATGAATTACTTTTTGGGTTTATAAATCAAACAATTACCAACTGGTATTTTTATATCACAAGGTAAGTACATAAAGGATATGTTGAAAAAGTTTGATATGACTACATGTTCTTCAATTTCAACCCCAATGGCTGCTCGTACAAACATTAATGCTGATAAAAATGGGAAACCATTTGACCAAAAGAGGTATAGAAGCATGATTGGTTCGTTGTTGTATCTTACAGCATCTCGCCCAGATATAATGTTTGCAACATGTATGTGTGCTAGGTATCAAGCCGCTCCGACTGATTTACATTACCAAGCTGTGAAACAAATTTTTCGTTATTTGAAGGGTACACCCAATCTTGGTCTCTGGTATCCAAGGGATACTGGATTCAATTTAACTGCCTATTCAGATGCAGATCATGCAAGTTGTAAGCTTGATCGCAAGAGCACATCTGGTACTTTACAATTCTTAGGGGATAAGATTGTAAGTTGGTCATCCAAGAAGCAAAATTATGTATCACTGTCAACAGCGGAGGCTGAATATGTGGCTGCTGCTAGTTGCTGTGCTCAAGTGTTATGGATGAAAACACAGCTTACCGATTATGGTCTGAAATATGATCGTGTCCCTATCTATTGTGATTCACAAAGTGCCATTGCAATTGCTGTCAACTCAGTCAACCACTCACGCTCAAAGCACATTGATGTGAGATATCATTTTCTCAAAGATCATGTTGAGAAAGGTGACATCGAACTCTACTTCGTGGGAATTGACTACCAACTCGCTGATTTGTTCACAAAACCACTGGACGAAAAGAGGTTTAATTTCTTAATCTCTAAACTTGGTATGCTAAATCCTGATCCTTGATTTACTCTACCATGGAAGGAATTCTTGATTCATTTTTCAAAAATTATAAAAAGTTGAAAAACAAAACAAAAAAAATCAAATACAAAAATATAAACTTTTGAAAAATAACAAAAACATTTTGTTTATTTTTTAAAGTGGCTTATGTAACCCACGAATAACCCGGGCTTCATACTTTTATTTATATCTTTGTGGCTTACATATGCTCTGTATGTAACCCGTGCTTAAATGATGTATTTATTACTTCATGGCTTATGCACACTCAGTGTATAAGCCGTGCTTATTGTTGGGTCTTTTGGATTTTATCAAAGTCATATTATCCTTATAACATGAAAAACGCAGCGGAAGAAATGAACCTTTCATTATGTTATATGTAGTTAAAACCAAATTTTAGCTTATAAAAGAAAACCCCAAACAATAAGGATCCATGTATATGAATGTCATGCAATCAAAATAACAACCATAGGGTGTTTAGAAGACTACCTTCTTCCAAGCTTATGAGAAGGTTGATATGAAGAAGATAATGTTCTTGAATGAGCTAAGTCTTCAAAACAGAAGTACCTCAAGCTTGCATACCCCAAGCCTCCAACAAACACCCAAATATGCTAGGATTTAAACTTGAAAAACCCTTTTCTCCTTTCCTTGTTAATGCCGAAAATAAAGAGAGAAAAAGGAGAGAGTTTTTGCACTTGAGAGTTAAGAGAACACTATAGCAAATGCATGTATCAAGTGTGTGTTTCCAATGTTGCTAGTGGGATATAAAACAAGCAAATGCATGTGTGTTTTTGGGTGAGAGGGGCCAGCCTCAAAGTGAGACCACATGGGTCTCACCAACTCAAAATTCACATGCATTTACCTTTTATACAATACATATAAATGTATTATAACATGTTATATACCTTATGTAACATATTATGTATCATATACAACACACATAAGTGTTTATTTCTCAAAATAAATCATCCATATAATTTACTTATATTTCTCAAGTGCATTTATTTAGAAACCCATTTTCTAAATGCTTCAAGTATTGATATTTATTTAAAGATCATATCATATAAATAAATATCATAAGTGTTTGTCTAACTTGTTATTGGGTATGACCTGACTTGGATCATCACATACTAGCCACGTCAATTTAATATGTGTCTTGGGCATACGAAATTCCAACAATCTCCCACTTGCACAAGATTCATAGAATATTGACGCAAGTAGCAAATACCGCCTAACAACGGTTTGCTACCCCTAATACGTGTGACGTAGTGCCATTCAATAACATCATCCCCTTCAAGTCCCTACTTGAAATGATTTAGGTGAATCGATCATTTATCCTTTTATCACAGATGTCATGTTAAATCCTAGAGACATAGAGTGATCATTCTCTATTGATTTAACTTTGTAACAGGCCTTAGACATCTAACTCTCAACGAATAAGAGGGACAAATCCCACTTCGACTACATACGTCTTTCACAATCACCTTATATCATACCTGAGCTTAGCCTTATGTACTGCCATGTTTCAGAACAACGAAGAACTAAGTCAAAGTGTAATATTCAGTGAATATCAAGACCCAATATGTATCTCAGGTCTGAGGATACAATGATATTCGCCTTTTAAATCAAGATTACTTATGATCAATCACAAAGATTCCATGTAGTAATGCTTGAGTGCAGGTCAGTCCAATATTTGTATCCCACAAATATCTATGAACCTTGGCAGCAACACATTGCTCTATATTCAAAACCTTTTGAATATCTACCAATCCAAGTTCATAACAGTCTTACATTCATATTTGTTCCCACAAATATGATCGACTACGGACATTTAGAATAACTAATTTATTCATGGATTTAAACATGCAAAAAATGGAACATAACACAACTTAAATGCATAATACCAATATTCATATAAAAGTGTTAACAAATACAAATGTTCCGATATCCAAATACATAAAATAGATCAAATCCAATCACTAGAATATCGAAGTCCCATGGCACAAGTATGACTTTCATGCTTAGGCCTTTCAAGGAGCTTCGTGAGTGGGTCCGCAATATTTTGATCGGTGTGAACTTTGCGAATACATATCTTTCCTTTTTCAACTTCATCCCTTATGTAGTTGAATCCCCGCTCAATGTGTCTAGTCTTTTGATGCGCACGAGGTTCTTTGATTTGAGCAATTGCGCCCTCGTTATCACAAAGAATTTCTAGGGGTTCTTGAATGGAAGGAACAACCCCTAGATCGGTAATGAATTTCTTCAACCATGCAGCCTCTTGTGCTGCCAAAGAAGCGGCGATGTATTCCGACTCTGTAGTGGACAATGCAACCACATCTTGCTTCGAGCTTTTCCAAGAAACAGCTCCTCCATTTAGAATGAAGATGTATCCCGATTGTGATCGAGAATCATCTCGATCAGTTTGGAAACTCGCATCCGTGTAACCCTTTACAACGAGCTCCTCCTCACCAGATCCATATATTAAGAACATATCTTTAGTATTTCTAAGATATTTCAATATATTCTTGACAGCCATCCAATGACTATCTCCTGGATTTTGCTGGTATCTACTTGTCATGCTCAAAGCGCATGACACGTCCGGCCTTGTGCATATCATAGCATACATGATGGATCCTATAGCAGATGCATATGGGATTTCACTCATTTTCTCTTGCTCAACTTTTGAGCTAGGAGATTGAGAAGCGCTCAATATAGTTCCTCTTTGAATAGGTACTAAACCTTTCTTAGAGTTTTCCATCTTGAACCTTTTCAAGATTTTCTCTATGTATGCACTTTGATTCAAACCTATTAAGTGCCTTGATCTATCCCTATAGATCCTTATTCCCAAAATATAGGCGGCTTCACCAAGATCCTTAATGGAAAAGCAACTTCCAAGCCAGGCTTTTACACCTTCCAAGGTTGGAATATCATTTCCAAATAGAAGAATGTCATCGACATATAATACTAGAAAAGTAATGACGCTCCCACTAGCCTTCTTATACACACAAGCTTCATCAGTGTTTTTGATGAAGCCAAATTTCTTGACTTCTTCATCAAAACGACGATTCCAGCTTCTTGATGCTTGTTTCAATCCATAGATTGATTTCTTTAATTTGCATACTTTATTAGGATGTTTAGGATCGACAAAACCTTCAGGCTGATCCATATAGACATCTTCCTCAAGATATCCATTTAGAAACGCGGTTTTAACATCCATTTGCCATATCTCATAGTCATAATGAGCGGCTATGGCAAATAATATCCTAATAGACTTTAGCATTGCCACGGGCGAAAAAGTTTCGTCATAGTCGACCCCTCGAGTTTGAGTGAAACCTTTTGCTACAAGTCTAGCTTTATAAGTAAGCAAGTTTCCATGCATATCGTGTTTCAATTTGAACACCCATTTACTTCCAACTACTTTGGAATTTGGTGGTTCATCAACCAATTCCCAAACTTGGTTATCATACATGGATTGCATCTCAGCGTTCATGGCTTCTATCCATTTGTCCGAATCCGATTTGGACATTGCATCATGGTAGGTGGTAGGTTCATCAGAAACCATCATATAGCATTCATCCATAAGAAATCCATATCTTTCAGGTGGATAAGAAGCTCTACCAGATCTACGAACGTTTTGTGTGTCTTGATCAACTCCTTGATCATCTTCAACATACTTTTGTTGAAAGCTAGTGCCACCCAAGTGTGTATCTGTCAGTGGTTCTTGATCTTTTTCAAGTTCCACTGTTCTAGAACTAGTTCCTTCCATAAGGAATTTAGTCTCCAAGAACTCAGCCTTTCGAGCAACAAATACATTTTGCTCATTAGGATCGTAGAAATAATATCCCAAATCATCTTTAGGATATCCTACAAAGATACATTTAGTGGATCGGGGTTCTAATTTGCTTGAGGTATCATGTCTTACATAAGCCTCACAACCCCATACTTTTAAATATGACAAAGATGGAACTCTTCCATGCCATATTTCAAAAGGTGTTTTCTCCACTTTCTTGGTTGGAGCCATATTTAAAATTCGGGCAGCAGAGATTATGGCATAACCCCAAAATGACAGAGGTAGTGAGCTTTTGCTCATCATAGAACGAACCATATCTAATAGGGTTCGGTTCCTCCTTTCAGACACACCATTATGTTGTGGTGTTCCAGGTGGAGTTAGTTGTGAGATGATCCCACAACTTCTGAGATGATCTTGAAAAGCATCACTTAGGTATTCACCTCCTCTATCAGAACGAAGAATTTTTATTGTCTTGTTGAGTTGGTTTTCTACTTCATTCTTGAAAATTTTGAACACTTCAAAAGCTTCACTCTTGTGTTTTAATAAGTACACATAACCGTAATGACTATAGTCATCGGTGAATGTAATGAAGTATCTTTCACCATTCCTAGTCATTGGCTTAAAAGGACCACATACATCCGAATGTATGATACCTAATAAATTTTTTGCCCTTTCATTAGTGCCATTGAAAGGAGCCTTAGTCATCTTGCCTTGTAAACAAGATTCACATACATCAAATGAATCATTTGATTTTGTTTTCAAAAGACCATTCTTTTGAAGTGTTAGTATGCGATTCTTATTTATATGGCTAAGACGACAATGCCAAATATAGGTTTCACTTAAATCTAATTTAAGTTTCTTGGTGGTAGCTTGGTACATTGAGTTATCATATGTTGTGTTTTCATGAACCAATTCATAAATACCATTTATAGGCATGGCTTTAAAATAAAATACATCATTCATAGAAATATGGATATCATTGTTAACAAATTTAAAATCATATCCAACATGTCTTAAACGGGAAACTGAAATAATGCTCCTAGTCAAACTGGGTGCATACAAAACATTGTTCAATACAATTTCCAAACCACTTGGAAGTTTCAAAAGATAGTCTCCTTGGGCTTCAATTTGTACTTTCGCACCATTGCCCATAAAGAGACTAATGTCCCCTTTCTTGATGTTCCTTTTTCTTATGAACCCCTGTAACATATTACAAATATGAGTTCCACATCCGGTATCCAATACCCATATGTAAGAAAAAACAGTATTAAGCTCAATATATATCATAAATATTGTACCTGAGGTTTCCCCTGCATCCCTCTTATCATAAATATTACGCTTCCAATGTCCTACCTCCCCACACTCAAAGCATGGGTCATTGACAGCAACCTTTTGCTTCGTTTTTGGAGTATCCATTTTTGCCTTTCCCGTTCCTCTGTTGTTCCTTTTGTTGTTTCCCTTTCCTTTAGCAACATTTGCCTTTGGTCCGGGGTTGGCCCTTTTCTTTCCGCCTTCATTGATCATGTGAACGGGTTGAACCTTTCCTCCCATGCTAGCCTCGGCCGTTTTGAGCATCCCATGGAGCTCGGAAATGGTTTTGTCCCATCCGTTCATGTTATAATTTAACACGAAGGTCTCAAATCTCTTAGATAAGGAGTTGAGGATCAAATCCGTAGCCAACTCGGTTGAAACGGGACAATTTAGCCTTTCGAGGCGATCAATGTAGCTTTTCATTTTAAGAACATAAGTTGAGACGGGTTGAGAATCATCCATATGACATGCATGAAGCGCTCGAACCGTTTCGAAGCGTTCAACCCTTGCCTTTTGTTGGAACATTTCCTTGAGTTGGGTAATCATGTCGTATGCCCCATGGTGCTCGAACTCCTTTTGGAGTTCGGGAGTCATACTCGCCAACATTATGCAACTAACTTGCACGGAGTCATCGACATATTTAACCGAATCATTGTAGGCATCAACATTTGTTTCTTCGGGCTCATCGGGAATAGGATCGTCTAGTATATAGGATTTCTTTTCATGCTTGAGAACAATTCTCAAGTTACGAAACCAATCCACAAAGTTGTTTTGGTTAAGACGTTCCTTTTCAAGGATGGATCTTAGTGAAAAATTATGGACGTTTGGGTTGGGATTGATTGGATTGTTAGCGGCCATCTACAAGATTAACAAAGTCTTTATTAGGATTTTCGATATCAAATATAAATTTTAATTGTTAATACCCTTTTATGTCTCATGGACAATTAATAATTAAAATCTAGAATCTAATGTTACATTTAAATGATGGTTAGGTGACCTTTATCCAATTATTTAAATTAACAAGGTAGTCAACGTTTGACAATTGTAACATTTTACAATTTATAGTGGTATGGGATCGGTTTTAACATCTTATGTCAAGTCGGCATGTTTAATCCCATCAACGCCTTTGGTTACCATGCTTCGGTGACCCTAATCACATGGCTTCCAAGTCAAGTTGTCTCACTTATACACACATGTAAATTTATCTATACAAATGGTTAGGTGACCTTTATCCCACAAGTATAATGAATTTACCTTAACTTATAAGTTCCCTCAAGGTAGTTAGGTGACCTTTATCCTACAAAGAGTTCCCAAATAATTAAGTGTTGTATAAAGGATGGCGTTTTAACTTGTTTTTAAAGGGTCGTTTGAGTTTTTATATTCTAGTTAAAACTTTGTATCATGATGAAAATTTTGAAATCCATATTTCAAAGTTCTTTTATAAAATCCATTTTTATAATTGTAGCCATTAACTTTTAATAAAACTCATTTTATTTTACCAAGTTAATGTCAATTTTTAAACCAATTTTTAAACTTTTATGTATGTCATTTAGTTTGTAGTTTTGAACATCCACATGACAATATTATCAAACAACCACACAAACATGACAAACATAATAATAAGTGCACAACATTAGCCAACTAATTTGACCACACTTGTTAGCTGAAACAAGTGTGTCAAAAGGTCTCAACCTAAGGGACAAAGTGACACAAAATTTGTGTCAATGAACTCCCACTTGATCTTGCATCCAAATGCTTCAAGTAATCTTTTGTGATGTGATTTGAATGTCTTTCTTCACTCTTCTTTTTGGCCTCCAAAACAGCCCCTAAACTCTTTAAAGCCTTCTTGGAGATTACATTTACAAGAAAAAAAATGCAACTAGTCTACTTATTACATTCCAAATGAAATAAATAAAATTACATAACCAAATGAATGAAGAAAATCCTATTTAACTATTACAACCATTGAATAATTAAATAAAATACAAACACATCCACACATCACAAACAATCACAAGGTCTTTTGGCTAAGTTGTGACACTATAATACACAAACAAAAATCAACTTTTGATGCATACATCCATATAACCGGCTCTAGATGCCATTGTTGGGTTTTTTGGGTTTTATCAAAGTCATATTATCCTTATAACATGAAAAACGCAGCGGAAGAAATGAACCTTTCATTATGTTATATGTAGTTAAAACCAAATTTTAGCTTATAAAAGAAAACCCCAAACAATAAGGATCCATGTATATGAATGTCATGCAATCAAAATAACAACCATAGGGTGTTTAGAAGACTACCTTCTTCCAAGCTTATGAGAAGGTTGATATGAAGAAGATGATGTTCTTGAATGAGCTAAGTCTTCAAAATAGAAGTACCTCAAGCTTGCATACCCCAAGCCTCCAACAAACACCCAAATATGCTAGGATTTAAACTTGAAAAACCCTTTTCTCCTTTCCTTGTTAATGCCGAAAATAAAGAGAGAAAAAGGAGAGAGTTTTTGCACTTGAGAGTTAAGAGAACACTATAGCAAATGCATGTATCAAGTGTGTGTTTCCACTGTTGCTAGTGGGATATATAAAACAAGCAAATGCATGTGTGTTTTTGGGTGAGAGGGGCTGACCTCAAAGTGAGACCACATGGGTCTCACCAACTCAAAATTCACATGCATTTACCTTTTATACAATACATATAAATGTATTATAACATGTTATATACCTTATGTAACATATTATGTATCATATACAACACACATAAGTGTTTATTTCTCAAAATAAATTATCCATATAATTTACTTATATTTCTCAAGTGCATTTATTTAGAAACCCATTTTCTAAATGCTTCAAGTATTGATATTTATTTAAAGATCATATCATATAAATAAATATCATAAGTGTTTGTCTAACTTGTTATTGGTTATGACTTGACTTGGATCATCACATACTAGCCACGTCAATTTAATATGTGTCTTGGGCATACGAAATTCCAACACTTATTTGTGTTATTTATTTCATAATGGCTTGCATATACTCTGTATGCAACCCGGTTTTAAAAAGAAAAAATATTTATGTTTCAATATTGGAATTAATTCATGTTGTTATACATATAAATTGATATAAGATAATGCGGAATTAAACGCTTTTGTGTACTTCCATGTGGTCTTATATGAATGTATATGTGTAATATATTGGATTTTCATCATGATAAACTGAGTATCACAAGATGTTGATTGCAATTTTGTTGCACCTGTTTCAAAAACTCTCAATTGTTGATATGAGAAGCAAAGGATTGAACGCCTTTGTGTACTCCTGAGTTGTCTCATCTTGAACAATTGATTGAGTTCACTTTTCATAAAACCTGTTTTGATTTCACACAAATCCTTTTTGCTCCACCTTTTCTATGAAAATATTTTTGATCTATCTTTGCATAGATTAAGGGGGAGTTTGTGATTTCAAATCTCTTTCAAACTTCAAATGTGTTTTTTAAACATTTTTTCCACATTTGATGATTTTTTCCAAAATATTTTCTTCAAAGGAAGTTCGGTGTTTAGTTTGCACATGAGCGACAAGGTTTTTCTCAAAATTCTACTCCATGAACTTCATCATCGTCGATGAGTTCTAACCCCGGAGTTTTCACTTATTTCAGTAGATAGTGAGGGTATTTTTGAGTGATGATGAATTCGTGCAACTAAGTTGGAGGGAGTACAATTGAAAAGTGAGAGGTTATGGTGATAATGTTGTGAGAAAAGGGTTAAAAGAATTGATACCCTTCTCTAAAATTCTCAAATCGTCGGGTAAAACACATTTCTATCGGATGTCATTTGTTGATATCTCGGTATTGAAGAAGCCTTCATGGATCCAGTGAAGCGATGCGCATCTTTACCTAACCACTCAAGTGTTTCTTAACAAATGTTTGTTTTATTTCTCACAGATATTTTCTCATTTCTATTGACTCTTCATTTGGAAGACGTTGATATTGAAAAAGGGTGACACTCTGCTCCAGTCCCCGCCTTCATTAGATCACTTTGTGTCTAGAGCTCTCGTGATTGATCATTAATTTGATCGTTATTCATTCTTTAGGACACATTTGCGTCATATCTTTGTGATATACATGCTTATCTTTGTGATATAGCTGGAACATTTGTAGTGATATCTTAATTGATATTTCACGATGATCAAATGGAAATCCTACCATTGCTAACATCATTTCCAGCTTTGAACGTAGGTCTCATAATTGCATTTGTGTAATTATTGAGTTAACAAGAAGTCTATTGTGACCTTGGATTTTTCCTAAAAAGTCTTTAAGGATAGTAGAACATGGTTATCGAACGCTTAGGTGACGACCATGGTTTACATTCTTTGAAGCAATCTTGAGGCTGGAAAGCCAAAAGACCAAACTATGTTAGAGGTTTGCTTTGTGCATTTCTCGATGATACATAGGAAATCCGATAAATGGTATACATTTCTTTCGGTCATTTCATTAATCCTTTCGATTTTTGAATGCAAACGGATCATACTTATCCGGTTTCTTTTCTCATCACCCCAACACAGAAAACACCAACACCATAATAAAATGCTTATACCAACAACTTCAACCTTACATCTTAGTCATCCATACGGTTATTTAGGTTGGATTAATGGTTTGGGTTGATGAGTTGTTAGGTCATATATCTTTGTGTAAACACCATTGCGCTATGGATCTTTTGATTTCTTTTGACATTCTTTTCAATCAATGTTTGCATAATGACATTGGTTCCCAACATTGTCATTATGAGGGGGAGAAAATAGTATGATTGATTTTTGATTGGGGAAGAAATTAGAATGATTTTAAGGATAAGAAGATCAAGATCAATAATGAAAGGATGCTCACTCAAGATGTTACAAAAAGTTCAAAAATGCTACAATCAAAGACTGTGATTACTCATGAATTGAGGAGGAGCATGATTACTTTCATAAAAGAAATTCCAAAACCTTATTGAAATGTTTACTCTCAAAAGTGTTCAAGACGATGTGACAAAGATGAAAGCTTCAAAGGACAAAAGGCTGAAGATTCAAGACAAAAGAAGAAAAGCTTCAAAAAGAGTCTTCATCAAATTATAGATCTTCAAGTCATACAACAACACTTTACCAAAAGCTACATTACACATATCAAGGGGGAGAGTATATATTTCTGAAAAATTCATTGAAAGACTTCAAAGATTCACAGATTGAAGAATTAAAGACAAGTTCATATCTTCCGCATTTCAAAAGACAACTCTGATCTTTGATTCAAAAATCCTCGAAGATTTAATACACACACACTCATCATTCTCTGTTCAATAAGAACATTGAGAATCAACAAATGATTTAACTTCAAGAAGTCCAAGACCAAGACTGAATCAAGTTTTCCAAAGACAATGAGAAAGCTTTGAAGACTTGTTTCAACACACCAATTGTCTTCACCACCGGGCTCATCAAATTCATTCCTACAAGACAAAACAACACGTACTTCAGATCTTACAATATATCACTAAAGGGGAGAATGTTAGAAATCAAAAAATAGTGATACATTGTAATTTAAGTTATGGACTTACTTGTTGTTAAGTCATGTGTTGATGATTTCTAAGGTTGAGGGGCTAATTGTGATAATTAGCATAGCTGGTTAGTTTAGACTATAAATAGCCCTTAATTCCTTAGAAATCATAACCTTGACATAACTTTGACACATTTTCATACCATTACACCTGAATAACACACACTTGATCCCAATTCTCTCTCAACGCACACACAAACACCAAGAACACACACACACTAAACCGCCATTGTTGATGTGAATTCGAGTGATAAAATCGTGTTGTTACAGATTTTATTGTTGCGCTGCCCAGAACTCAAAGGGGAAAAGATTCAATAATGGTGGTTGTTGATCAATTTTCAAAGATGGCTCATTTTATTCCTTGCAATACTACAAATGATGCTTCAACAGTGGCAAACTTATTTTTCAAGGAAATTGTTCATCTACATGGAATTCCAAAGACTATTGTTTCAGATAGAGATGTCAAGTTTCTGAGTTATTTCTGGAAGACATTATGGAGATTGATGGGTACCAGATTAATGTTCAATACGTCTCATCATCCTCAGACTGATAGACAGACTGAAGTCATAAATAGAAAAATTGGTATGCTATTGAGAACACTGGTGAAGAAGACGTTGAAAGATTGGGATCTGAAGTTAGCTCATGCTGAGTTTGCGTTCAACAGAGCTCCTAATTATTCTACCAGTAAATCCCCGTTTTAAATATGTTATGGTGTCAATCCACTGACTCCCATTGATTTAATCCCATTTTCGATTGAACCAAAAGCAGGTATTGAAGTTGAGGCCAGAGCTAAGGAAATCAAGAAGATTCTCCAGCAAGTGAAGACCAGAATTGAGCAGACGAATGTTGAATACAAGGCAAGAGCAAACAAGCATAGAAAGCAGTCCTGTTTTGCGCCAGGTGATTTAGTTTGGGTGCATCTGAGGAAAGAAAGATTTCCAGCAAGAAAAAAACCATTTAAAATTCTGGAGAAATATGGTGAAAATGCTTACAAGGTGGAACTACCTGGAGAAATGGCAGTTTCAAGTACTTTTAATGTTGGAGATCTGATGCCTTATCTGGAGGATGAGTACCTCAAAAACTTGAGGGCAAGTCCTTTTTCAGAAGAGGAGATTGATGCAGAAATGTCCAGGTTCACTGAACTGGAGAAGTCTAGTGAACTGGAGAAACCAACAAATATGAAGAAGTTAACTGCACTGAAGGAAACTCGCCACATTATGCCGCCAGAACAAGCAATGTTGATTCTACCAGTTGACTTATTGTGTGTTTTACGCATCATTACAGCTAAGCTCTTATTGTTGTTCCAAATCTGTTTAGATAAAACACATTCAAAAAATAAATGGTTATGAGAATTTGGACCCCTCTGACAGAGAGCACAACATTGAAAGTATAGATTCATATTGCCTACAACATCCCAATGCTTCAGCATGTCTTGTGTCTTCAGCTTTTTACGAACAATAAGCCAGAATGCGGGATACATTGAGAAAACCAAAAACTTGTGCCACGTTACCACCTGACCACGTCCTCTTAATGAATCCCATACACCCCCTATAGAGAAATGTATAAGACTCCCATGAAGATCCTTCCAAGCTAGCGAATCCATAGAATCATTAAATTACCATTTGATTAGCAAATGGTAATTGGCTTTGGCCAACTGCATGGTAATTACCATTTGATACGAGATTTTAGGGGTTTTCCCTAAATTTTATTTCCTAAGCTTTCTTGATGAAATTCAGAAAATAACGACAACCAAAATACAAAACAAAACGAAGAAGTAGCATAACGGAATTAGTATTTTTGTGTGGATTTTCTGATTTATACGACAAACAAACAAACTAGACAATAAAAGTATAGATAGATAAGAATTCACCACCAAGATTCGTAAAGGACGAGTTACCGGAATCAAGGATAAAGGAAACACTCCAACCCACCACTATAATTGTAACAACCGCCTTAGAAATAATTTAAATAAATCCATGATATATTCTAGTTTCGAATATGTGCTCACATGAAGGTCTATTCACTCTTAAATCTTAAATTATAAGACGCGTCTATGGTCTATTGTGATAAAAATGTTAGGTTTCAAGACGTAAGCGATTGTATTCAAGAAATTCTAGTCCGAAAATGTTTCATTTAGACCCTACATTTATTAGAATCATTAATTAAGGGAAAACTATAAAAAGGTTAGAAAACCCCATTTTTCCACTTCTTCACCATTTTCTTCCCATCTCACCTCTCTTTCTCTAAAAAAAAAAAAAAAAAAACACACACACACATACATTCACCATCTTCACCCACAAAAAATTCATCATTTGATTTTGAGTTGTTAAACCAAGATTTCTTGCATTTTTAGCTTCCTTGTGATAATCAAAACATATTTCTAGCATCGATTTTCAGGTAACCACAACAAATTTTGAGATTTTCATCAAAATAAAAGTTTACTTTTCAAGTGTATGTTCTTGATGATTTGGTCCATTTTGGTGTAAAAATCGTGTTAAAAGTTAGTGGGGTTTGTGTCTAAAAGTGGTTAGTAACCTTTTCGTGATCAAATTTGGGTCGTAAACATGTCTTAATCTTCAAAACCCTTGTTTTTGTTGAACAGTCCCAAATTCGTCCTAAAAACACTTAAAACGAATTTAGTATCCTAGAAACGAATTTAAGTATTCCAAAACGAAGTTAAGCTTCAAAACGAACTTAGCAAACGAACTTAAGCTCCAAACAAACTTAAGTCCTCAAACGAATTTAAGGTCTATCTTCGTTCAGATACACCTTACGAATTTAAGGTTTATCTTCGTTCAGATACACCTTACAAATTTAAGGTTTATCTTCGTTCAAATACACCTTACGAATTTAAGGTTTATCTTCGTTCAGATACACCTTACGAATTTAAGGTCTATTTTCGTTAGTTGTAGAAATCAGATTTTATACTTAGTTGTAATCCAAGTCTATCATGTACAAGGAAACCCTAATTAAGGTATAATCAAGACATATTCGATCTTGTTTATCAAAGTGTGAGTTCAAAGACGTTCATTACGAGTCTAGTGTATGAAAAGCACTGTTGAGTCAAACGTTTAAAGATCTTTACTGAACCAAATCATCAGTACATCAAGGACACTTAGTGAATAAATAATCACGAGAACTAATACATGTATGCTCAATGGTTTGTGATTAGGTTGACATCAAGACATACTTGGATTCGAGTAGATATATTTTACTATATCTGTGTTTATACTCTGTGCTCGCAGAACTACGTTGTAGCAGATCACTGTGAGTCTTCGTAGCCCCTTTTTCTTTACTTATTTCGGGGTGAAAGGAATACTACTTAAGCTTTTATGCATGCCGTAACTACTTTTACTACTCTTTGGCTATTTGACTACTTGTTACATATTAGCCGGTCCTATTGAGGATTGTGTGTGCTCTATTGATACATATTAGCCGGTCCTATTGAGGATTGTGTGTGCTCTATTGATACTATTAGCCAGTCCTATTGAGGATTGTGTGTGCTCTATTGATACTATTAGCCGGTCCTATTGAGGATTGTGTGTGCTCTATTGATACTATTAGCCGGTCCTATTGAGGATTGTGTGTGCTCTATTGATACTATTAGCCGGTCCTATCGAGGATTGTGTGTGCTCGCTTACTTATGTGCAAGTTGGTCACTAGCCACTACATACTACTTAATACTTGAGATCTATTGGCGGTATAAAATGCTTTTATACTACTTGTTTATACTCAAACCTACGAACTCACCAACCTTTGTGTTGACTCTTTTAAGTATTCCTTTCAGGTAATCAGGCTAATCGTGGCTAGGAGTGGTAGCATGGGACTATTAGCAGACTTCAGGATTTAGGGTTGAAGTTTGCATGCTTGTACTTTGTGTTTGGTGGCAATATGCCCAATCGTATCCCCTGCGTGGGAACCTTTCGTACTTAATTTGATCATCTTTGTTGAACTTGTGTGTGTCATAACTACTACTATGCTTGTTTGGTTATGAAATTGACTATTTATGTTTATCCTAAGCACTCATTTAGTATTCCTATGTAACATCCATGTGCGCGTGTGCTTTATCTCACATCCCGAGTTTTCCGCCTAGTCAGGGTGTTACAGATTGGTATCAGAGCCAGGGTTATAGTGAATTAGGTGGTTTGCCTAGACTATAACTTAGGAACCGCACGTAGCATGCATGATAGGAATTAAGTGTGCATTCAAACTCTATGGATTTTATCTATATCTGCGATATTCATGCTATTATACCCATTCATGCGCAGACCCTAGAACCATGCTACCTTGCCACGTGTACTCATGCTATTGGTATTCGATCTATGAGATGTGTTAAATTTAAATAATAATAATAAGTTAGCGATATGAAGTGTTATTAGCAAGGAAGTATGGCGATATATCATCACAGAAAAGCCTGATCAACTTTTCGCGTGTGGTATATTTTCTATGGACTTGATGGCAACATGGATCGTGCCTTAGATGGTTAGAGTGTGGTAGCAACTCTGGCATGTTCAATAGGTATTGGTCGGGTGGAGGGTTAGCCGCTGGTACACCCTGTATACATACCTTTGCCAATATCTAGGGAGCATGTCAGTACCGTGAGCCGACCTTGCATTAGATGTACTAGAGGTGTGGAGGGTTAGCCGCTGGTACACCCTGTATACATACACCGCTAGTGCAACGGATGTAGGTGTTAGATCCGGACCACACTTTGGCTGTCGAAAAGTAATCGGAATTAAAAATTTTCATTTAAGTTGAAATGGTTGTAGTATTCAACTTGCAAACTATCTTTCATGAAACGAAGATTCTATTGTAATATTACTCTGTGCTGCATGATTGATATTGATGATAATGTTCACTTTTCAGACATAATGCTCAATCTCTTGAATTACATGTGATATTGAAAGTAAAATGTTTAGGATTCTAGAAAACTAACACGAATGTGTTGAGAGTGCATAATTGACGTCACGAACGACTATTCCTTCATTCTAACGCCGAACCCGTCTTTTCCTAATATAGGAAAAATGGTGCGAACAAGAGCAAACCCGAATGTCGAAGCACAAGATAATGGTGTTAGTCGTGGTAACCCTGGAGGTGGTCGTGGCAACCCGAGAGGAGGTCGTGGAGGGCAGCAAGGAAGAGGCCGTGGTGGCCGTGGTGATGGCATAGGTTATGGCGAGAACCCTGATTTAGCTACTATCATTGCAGAGCAGTTAGCAGCTTCAATGCCTACTATCATCGAACAAGTGACTGCTGCAATGGGTGTTGCCCCGAACCAGAACCGAAAAGCACCTGAAGTTGAAGTTGAACCTGTAAGAGTTGCACCGCAACAAGTGAATCAAGAACCAGAGAACTTTGACCCCGAAGTGGAGTTTGTTGATGATGGTGTGTATGTGGGCCCTGGACCCAGAAGAATTCCTAGAAATGATGATTATGCTATGGGGAGAAGAGGTTGCAGTTACACCGAGTTTAAGAAGTGTGGCCCCCCAGATTATAACGGGAAAGGAGGAGCTGGTGTGTTTATGAAGTGGTTGGAGAAGTTGGAAGCAGTCATGGACATAAGTGAATGTCCATCTCATCAGAGGGTAAGATTCACTGGAGGTTCATTCACCGATGATGCACTGTCATGGTGGAATACTTTGTTAAGAGCCCGTGGAAGAACTACTACTTTCGAGACACCATGGGATCAGTTTAAAGAGATGATGAAGAACCGATTTTGTCCACTAAATGAGATGCAGAAGATTGAGCAAGAGTTTTGGCACCACACCATGGTGGGATCTGGCCATGCAGAGTATACTAGCAAGTTTCAAGAGTTGGCTAGATTGGTACCACATTTGGTGACTCCTGAGTCAAAGTTGATTGAGAGATACATCTATGGTCTCATTCCTCAGATCCGTAACACCCTGACTGGCATTCCTCCTTACTCGATTGAAGAAGCAATTCGAAGAACCAGTGCCATGACTGATGACTTGGTTAGGGCTGGGACACTGACAAGGTCTGCAGAGAAGAAGAGAGACTTTGGTGAACCCAGTAAAAGAAGGGACTTCAGAGCTGACAAGAGGGTCAGAGTTGGAAAGGTGTTTGCAGCAGTTGAGCCGGGGCAGAAGGCGTATGTTGGTCAATTTCCACAGTGTGCTACTTGTACTTATCATCATTCAACAGTAGTGCCATGCCGATTTTGTCAGAATTGTCAGAAGTTTGGACATTTGGCTAGAGATTGCAGGATTGCCAGAGCTCCAGCAGCACCACCTCATGTAGCACCGTTGAACGCTAGAAACCCACCAGTCAATCGCGGAGGATGCTACGAGTGCGGTAGCACTGATCACTACCGGAATGTTTGCCCAAGAGTTGCTAGACGACCCATTCCAGCCGCAGCTAATCAGAATCCATTGCAGATTGCAGCACCAAATCCTCCCAGAGTTAACCAAGCCCAGCAGGCCAAGGGCCGAGTCTTTGCCTTGAACGCAGTAGAAGCTGCTAACGATCCTAACGTTGTCACGGGTACATTTCTCTTAAATAATCATCTAGCTACTGTGTTATTCGATACGGGTGCCGACTATAGTTTTATCTCCACTAACTTCGTGTGTAATATTAACGTGAAACCCATCCGTACTCATGCTTGCTATGAAATAGAGGTAGCTAGTGGTGAAACCTCTAAACTTAACAAATTTGTGCCTAAATGTGTGTTAACACTAGATACTCATTCATACTATATAGATCTAATCCCGTTTGAAATGGGTAGCTTCGATGTAATAGTAGGGATGGATTGGTTATCCCAGGTAGATGCAACCATTGTATGTCGTGCAAAAATTCTTAGAATCCCCTTAAGTGGGGGAGAGGTATTAGAAATTCAAGGCGAGAGACCCGAGTCACACAAACAGATCCTAATGAGCACAACAACTGAAGTAACCAAACTAGCTGATATACAAATAGTTCGTGAATTTCCCGATGTCTTTCCTGATGACATCCAGGGATTACCCCCGTCTCGCCAAGTCGAATTTCGAATCGATCTCATTCCTAACGCTATGCCGGTAGCAAAGACACCATATCGTTTATCACCTTCTGAAATGCAAGAACTCGAGTCACAGTTGCAAGAGTTACAAGATAAGGGATTCATTCGACCAAGTTCATCGCCATGGGGTGCACCGATACTATTTGTAAAGAAGAAGGACGGATCTTTTCGCATGTGCATTGATTATCGTGAGCTCAACAAGTTAACCATTAAGAATCGATATCCTTTACCGCGCATCGATGATTTGTTTGATCAATTGCAAGGCGCAAAGTACTTCTCAAAAATCGATCTTCGATCGGGCTATCATCAGTTAAGAGTTTGTGAAGAAGACGTACCAAAAACGACGTTTAGCACGAGATATGGGCACTTTGAGTTCTTAGTGATGCCTTTCGGTCTGACGAACGCGCCCGCCGTTTTCATGGATCTCATGAACCGTGTATGTAGACCCTACCTTGATAAATTCATCATCGTATTCATCGACGACATCCTCATTTATTCCAAGACGAAACAGGAGCATGAAGTGCACTTGAGGAAAGCATTAGAACTTCTGAGAGCTGAAAAGTTGTACGGGAAGTTTTCAAAATGTGAATTTTGGTTGGAGGAAGTAAAGTTTTTGGGCCATGTAGTTGACAAAGATGGAATCAAGGTCGACCCCAGTAAAATAGAAGCAGTAGAGAATTGGAGAAGGCCAGAGACACCGACAGAGATCAGACAGTTTCTCGGTTTAGCAGGCTACTACCGACGATTTATCGAGAACTTCTCAAAGATCGCACAACCTCTTAAACTGTTGACGCATAAAGATAGGAGTTTCGAATGGGGAGAGAAACAAGAAGAAGCTTTCAGAATCTTGAAAGAGAAGTTATGTAATGCACCAGTCTTAAGTCTTCCTGAAGGGACCGGTGATTTTATCGTTTATTGCGACGCGCCGGGTCAAGGCTTAGGATGTGTGCTGATGCAGCGAGGCAAGGTCATTGCATATGCCTCACGTCAACTGAAGGTTCACGAAAAGAATTATACGACACACGATTTGGAGTTGGGAGCTATCGTTTTTGCACTCAAGTGTTGGAGACATTATCTATACGGGACAAAGAGTGTGATCTACACTGTTTTAGTCCCAACTATTACTAGATGGGTGCTGAAGACACCTCTATGTCGATGGTGAGTGAACTTTGCAACAAGATCAATTAATCTGGATGTGACCAGTTTAGATTGATCGTGTACCAGGTTAACTGGAATTAAGTATTAAAGTGACAGAATATTAATACATGCAATAATATAAATGACAAGTATATAAACTGGTGAGACAATATGTAATTTTCAAGTGTATTTTATTTATTACTTGTTTAAATAAAATACAAGGTTGTTGCGGAACCAAGATAATACAAGAATGTAAATATCCTAACAACCCATGAATTACAATTGATCTAAACTTGGAAATTCTCCTAAACAATCGAAACACTTAGAGTTGTGAAATGTTTCTTTTTGCGATTGAGAGAATATTGCACAAGTTCACCAATATTGCAGAATATAAGTATTTGCAAAGTTGTTGAAACAGCTTGTGCAAGGACCTCTATTTATAGTCGAAGATTAAGCATGGGGATCTCAACTTCGATGTACAAATATGGTTGACAGCACACAAAAGTATTGTTTAAATAATCCTTTGTGTGTGTTAAATAAAGTAAGACAAAAGGTTACTTTATTCAACCCCTCTACATCTTTGTATCTTTATCCAAAGACAATATCATTGTCCGGTTAAAAAGATGTAGAGTAAAAAGGTCCTCCTCGTAATCAGTGTAAAGCTTTGTAAGAGCATTTACACTGGAGGATTCTTCAGTTGATTGATCTGGTAGATTGTCAACTGGGCTTCGCTGCCATTGCCAATCTCTATCTTCCATTTGTTGTCTTTGACTTCAACTGGAAGGTCTTCAGATTCTAGTCTTCTAATCTCAACTGGAGGAAGTCATCAGTTGCTAAACCTGTACAATGCAAATGGACTTCTAATATTTCAAACAATTCTTCATGCTCTCCAGATGTCACTGGAGAGCTCCAGTTTAGCTTAAACTGGACCTAACAAATTCCCCCTAATTGTCCTGAAATATTGTCAAGTGATTTCAAACTTGTTTCTATACAAGTTTAAGTTTGAAATACTTGAGTTTGATAAAACCTGTTGAGTTTCCAAGACATTTTTATAGATCATCAAATGTCTTGGATTTTGTTTTAAAAGCTTGTAGATCCTATCAGATATCTTACTTGTGAGTTACAATCTGGCAACTTGTATATACACACAATTTACAAATAAGTTACAAGAAAGTATACAAAATTACAAGTAGATAGTTAGAAGGAAAACTTAAACAGATGGCCCTTCGCCAGTTTTCCTTCTTTTTGAGACTGATGAAATTGGCTGAGTATCCTCAGGATCAAGGCCTAATCTTTCTTCAATGTTTTCCTTGAACTTGATAAGATTTTGCAATACGTACTCCCAGCCTCTTTCAACTTTATTCTTCCTCTGTCTCCCCTCCAGCAACCTCAACATTTCAACATGTTCGGAATGACCATACTGATGGACATCCGGGTTCTCAGTTGTCCTTTTAGGCCCACCAAAGTATTGTACCTCAACAACAAAATGCTTGGCACCAGGCTTGATTGAAACCTTAACATCAGTAATCCTGCCTCTATTGTGCCTTCGACGCTGTACATCTGACAAGTATGTGCGAGCTTCAGATTCATTTGTCAGTTTGATTTTGCTCGTGCTCAGCTTTTGTGTAGCAGCTCGAATATCATCAGTTGTGGGTTCAGATGGTTCTACCCAAGTCCTCAGATTTGCATCTCTTGGCAAGGCTTTTTGTTTTCTTCCTTTGGACTTGGGTGGATTCAATACTTTGGTGACCGCCTTCTTTACCTGCTCAGTCCTCTTGAGAATCCCTTCAGACCTAATTTCTCTGGCCTTTTCCACCGACACATTCAAACACTTAGCATCCAGTTCAGCCTCATCATCCTGGTAGTGTTTGTCCAGTTCAACTTCAAGCATCTCCTTCAGTGCATTGACTATTCTTGGATCTTCTTTGATCTTCTTGTATTCAACAAGTGTCAAGCCAAGGAGTTGAGCATCAGTGATATCAACAAGAGGGGTTGGAAGATTTCTTCTTGATTCGAATTGGTTCACCTTCATTTGTTTCTTCCTTTCCTTGACCAGGTATCCCACTCTTGCTAACTTCTGACTCTCGCTTTCAGTAACTGGAGGCAACAAATCGACATTGCCAGTTTCCAACATTGGTGCATCGGTGGCCGGTTCCATAGATTCATCAGCAATGGCCTTTCCCTTATCAACACTCCCTACCACCACATCATCAAACACCTCAAACCCTTGCTCACCAGCCTCAGTACTGGTAGCCACCACAATCTCCTTCCCTTTACTTGAAGTCTTCACAAGAGTGTGAGGGGCATGTACCGACCTTTCCCCCTTGGCAGCATCTAGTCCCTGCCTGATGGCTTCAAAATCGGCATGACTAGAGGGCAGGCGATCTAGAGGCTGCCATGATTGCATTGTCTTGCACTCTTTGAAGACTCCACAAAGCATGCGAACTGTCCTCCAAAGATGATTGATCTCTTGAGACTGAGTCATTACATTTCCATTTGTCTGCTCTTGACTCTTTAAAATCTGTTTGAGTATTGAGAGATCATCTGAAGAGAGCCCAGTTGCAGGGACTTCCTTAACACTTTCAGTCACACCCTCCCTTCCTTTGCCAACTTCAGTGGTCAGATCCGATATGGCAGTTGAGTGTTCAGAGACCTTGCTGGCCAGTGTATCCAGACTGCACCTCAACCGATCAATCTCAGATGTAATAGGAGTGAGATCGACCTGGGGCGCTGCAATCTTGGTGATCTCAGACATCACCTTTTCGATCAAATTGTTTTCACTGGCAGCCAAGGTTTCTTCAATCTTGAGACCCACTGAAGAGGCCAACTGGTGCCCAAGCGCAGTCACATCTAGGCCAGGTTTGTTACAAAAATCTTGCACCTGCCTTTCAAGATTCTTAATATCAACCTCTGAAGATCTGACAGTACTGTTCAGCAGGTTGGATATTGAAGAGGTGACTCCAGATTGAGTCAGTGCGAACGCCTCCCTTAAAGATGTTGCCAGTTGATTGGAGGATTCCACTAACTCGTTCAGCTTGCCAAACACCAAGTCCTCATTGGCAGAGAACTTGTTGATCCCCAGGTCAACCACTTTAATATTTTGCAAGTGATCTTTGTGGTACCTGGAGAGGGACTTGGTGTTCCTATCGAGTGTCTTTTGAATCTCTTCCACCCTCGCGAGAAGGTTCGAGAGATCGGCTTGGAAAGACACGAATTGGCTGTCCAATGACGGAGGAGAAGGTGTCACTGGACCAGCCGAAAAAGCTACAGGTGCAACTGGACGAGGTATGACAATATTTGGTTCTCCAGTTGCAGTAGCATCAGTTGATAGAAGAGGAGGGGTTGTAGAAATGAAGGGAAGAGATTCAATGTGTCGTTCATGCTGAGAAAGCTCAGGTGTGAACGACGGCGACGGTGGGGTTAGGATGTGTCTATTTCTAGGCACACCCATAGAAGAAAGTGGTTGGTGAGAGGTGAAAATTGGAGGTATTTCTAAGCTTTGTACAATAGTTGGGGAAACTGAAACATGTGGTTCTTGGGGTTGACCAAGGAGAGAAGGGAGCTGATCAAGTACAGTTGCATCAGCCATCTCCTGGTCAGATTCCGTCTCAGATGAGTCCGAAGACTCAAGCTGAAACACACCCTCATTTATGCCAAGATCCATAAATGTTGGGGGTGGCTGAACAAGTTGTTCAGACTCCTGATGACCAGTTTGAGTTGCCTCAATGGTATCATCAGTTTGAGGATCCGTTGCCGAAGCATCTTCTCCCTGGACAGAGGTGACTGGTGCCTCAACCACAACTGCTCTATCCTCAGTTGCAATATCATCGGCAGCGGCTTCAGAGACCACTATCACAGATTGTGACTGGTCAGGTGCAGCAAGTCCAGATCTTGATCTCCTGCTTTTAGAGGATCTTCTTGCTTTAGGAACTGCCTGGACTCCTGCTTCTGCCACAGTTACTACTTCAGTAGACGAACCGGTGGGTCCCTCATTATTTTGAGGCCCGCCCAGTTGCCTTTCTGATTCACCAGATTGTGGTGCATCAGTTTTAGAGAATGCAAAAATCATTCTCGGGGACATCTGGACTTCATCAGAAGTGGACACCAGGTTGTCCAGATTCCTCAACAGTTCTGGCACAGAGAACAAGGATTGCGTGTTGTTGTACTCTTCCCTGCCCAGAATCTGAATGAAACAAAGGGACAGGAATCTTGAAAAGGGAACACAAGGACCCCTGTTGCCCTTCAACTTGAACACCAGGCTCCTGAACAAAATACCTGCAAAGTCCACCCTCAGTCCATTCCAAAGGCAGTAAGCCATCTCTGCCTGAAAGGAGTTTATCTGGTCCAATCCACCAGAACTCCCTCCCAAACTCTCCACCAAGTGAACCATAAAGAACTTCCAGGATGGTGAAAGCCCTTTCATTGTAATAGACCCCTTGGTTTTCAACACATCCCCCTCCACCATCTCCTTATTTCCCATATCAAGGAAGACCTGGCGGAAATTAATATTGGAGGAAATCACCACTGGATTTTCATTTTGTCTCCAGTAATTGAGGTTAAGGGCTTCCCTCAATGTTTCAGTGGTGATGGTACACGGGACTGACCCATCCTTTAGAGAAAAGGAGATGGATGAGCAGTCCTCAGAAAGAGAGGCAGTGTACCAGAATTCACACAAGTAGTCATGAAATAGCTTGTGTGGATTCAAAGAGAAGGCATCGCTGAGGGGAGAAATCCGAAGAAAGGATTGGATTCTCCCTATAAGAGAGTCAGCGGCCTGGAGCCCTTGAAGAGATGCCATTGGATTATTTGGATTTAATTTAATAAGTTTAGAACTTATGGGAGCACCAGTGGCACGAATAACATTTTGTGATGGAATGTACTCAGCAGTGAGTAGATTCACATCACGAGAACGAGATGAAGAAGAAGAAGATTTAGGAGCCATTTGTGAATTTAGATTTAGGGTTTTGGACTTAAAGAAGAAAGAGAGAAAAGGATCTCGAATTGTGAATGATTGAAAGAGTAAATGAAGGAATTTTGAGAGAAGTAAATGAGACGGATATATTGGTGGGGGGTATATATAGGCAGTAAAATATTGCCAAAATATATACGAAAAGATATTTTAGTCTCCAAAAGTTTGAAATAATTTGTAAAAAGTTATTTTCCAAAATTTTGAGAATTCAAAAATATTTAATACTTCCCATCAAGCATTTAATGCTACGACGGCTGGTATTCCCACTCACCCACTAACTTCACCAATACCCATAAAAAGTGCAGTACATTTCAGCAAAAGTCTTGACACGTAAGACATGTCAGGTGACGTTCGTGAGTGCGAGGTTAGTACTCGAGTAACATCACGTGTCACAAGTATCCACCAAGTAAAACACAACGTTATGAAATCTGGCTGACCACCATTTTGAGACAAGACCAAACTAGCAACCAAAAGAAAATTTAGATGCCAGTTTCAACTGATGACCTTCAGTTGCATTTTTCAATAATTTATTTGAAAAATATTTTGAGTCTTTTTCCCCCTAAAAATGTGATCCATTTGATCAATGACTAGTCTTTGAGTACATCAAGGCGTTCAATCTCCAACCAATCAAGGATCACCTGGACCATCCTCAACTGAAGGGCCTCTTCAGTTTAATGAGGATTTAACATACCCAGTTCACTGATGAGATGTTTAAAAGTCTTTTCATCAAGAGGTTTTGTAAAAACATCAGCTAACTGTTTATCAGTGGGGATGAAATGTATTTCAATATCTCCTTTCATAACATGATCACGAATGAAGTGATACCTGATATCAATATGCTTTGTCTTTGAGTGCATCACTGGGTTGTGAGATATAGCAATAGCACTGGTGTTGTCACAAAAGATTGGGGTTCTTGTGAATTTCATGCCATAATCAAGTAACTGGTTTTTGATCCAGAGAATCTGGGCACAGCAACTGGCCGCAGAAATGTATTCTGCCTCAGCAGTAGACATTGAGACTGAAGTCTGCTTCTTACTGGTCCAACTCACCAGTTTTCCCCCTAGGAAATGACATCCACCAGTTGTGGATTTTCTATCAATCTTACAACCTGCATGATCTGAATCTGAATAACCCATTAGATCTAACCCTGAGCCTTTGGGATACCAAAGACCAAGGCTAGGGCACCCTTTCAGGTACCTGAAAATGCGTTTAACAGCATGCAAGTGTGATTCTTTTGGATTTGCCTGAAATCTGGCACATAAACATGTTGCAAACATTATATCTGGTCGACTGGCAGTTAGATACATCAGTGAACCAACCATTCCACGATATTCTTTTTGGTCCACTGGTTTTCCATTTGGGTCAGAGTCCAAATTTAATGGAGCTGAAATAGGTGTGGTTTTTGATGGGATTGAATCAAATTTGTATTTTCTCAACAAATCTCTGACATATTTTTCTTGGTTAATAAAATACCATCCATGGTTTGTTTAATTTGTAAACCTAAGAAAAATGTTAATTCACCCATTAAACTCATCTCATATTCTTGAGACATAATTTTTGAAAACCTTTTACACATTCCATCATCAGTTGACCCAAATATAATATCATCAACATAAATTTGTACCAGCAAGATATCACCTTTTTCTTTCAAGATGAACAAGGTATTATCTATTGCACCTCTTTGAAAACCATTTTTGAGAAGATGTTTAGTTAGAGTATCATACCAGGCTCTTGGGGCTTGTCGAAGACCATATAAAGCTTTGTTCAGTCTATATACCCAATGTGGATGCTTTTCATTTATGAAGCCTGGAGTCTGCGTAACATACACTTCTTCTTCCAATGTGCCATTCAGAAACGCACTTTTTACATCCATCTGGAAAACCTTGAATTGCAAGTGAGCAGCATAAGCCAGGAAAATTCTGATGGCTTCAAGTCTTGCAACTGGAGCAAAAGTTTCATCGAAATCAACACCTTCTGCTTGACAATAACCCTTGGCAACTAATCTAGCTTTGTTCCTGATAACGTTGCCATCTTCATCCATCTTGTTCCGGTAGACCCACCTCGTTCCAATGGGTTCTCTCTTTAACCCTGGAGGACAAGGAACAAGCTCCCAAACGTTGTTCCTTTCGAACTGGTTGAGTTCTTCTTGCATAGCTTCAACCCAGCTTGGATCTGCCATAGCCTCGTCAATCTTCTTCGGTTCAATCAGTGATAAGAAGGTGACGTTCAAGCATTGATCACTTGTGGCTCTTCTAGTCTGAACCCCACTATCTGGATTGCCAATAATCTGCTCAATGGGATGAGCAGCAGTCCATTTAGTGTATTGACTAGGTTGGTATAATACAACATCAGTGCAAGACACTTGACGATCTCTAACAGATGCAGCAACTGGAGGAGGATCAGTCCAAACTACTTCAACTTCATCATCAGTGTCAACTGAAGAGTTGACATGATTATCTTCAAACAAAGGTATATCTTGAAGAACTGGAGAAGCTTGAACTGGTTCTGATGTTGTTGTGGCACGCACATCAGATCCAATTACCAGTTTTTCAGGTAGGTTAAAACTGATAGAAGGATAAAATGAGGTGTCACACATGTTCTCCTTTTCCATTACAGGTTCCAAGACTTGATGTCTGGAAACATTTTCTGGTGTACTAACTGATTGATGAACCTGATCAGATACACCAAAATCAACTGGGACAACTGAAGATAAATCAAGGGTTGGTCTTTGTTGATTGCTTCATTTGATTCATCGAACGTGACATGAATTGTCTCATGTACCTTTTGGAGTCTATAATTATAAACTCTATAGGCTTTTCTAATATTTGAATACCCCACAAAGACACCTTCGTCAGCTTTTGCATCAAATTTTCCCAACTGACTGGAATCGTTTAAAATGTAAACTGGACAACCAAATACATGGAAATATCCAATATTTGGTTTACGATTCCTGAGGACTTCATAGGCAGTCTTCCTGTGTCTCTTGACATAAACTGACCGGTTTTGGGTGTGACATGCAGTTGCCACAGCTTCAGCCCAAAAACAGGTGGGAAGACCAGATTCAGATAACATACTTCTGGCAGCTTCAATCAATGTGCGATTCTTCCTTTCAACCACACCATTTTGTTCTGGAGAACGAGCTGACGAAAAGTTTTGAGAAATGCCAGTGTCAGTGCAAAATGTCTCCAATTCTTTATTCATGAATTCTGTACCGTTATCACTTCGCAACTGACACACTTTCTTGGTATACTTGAGCTCAATTCGCTTGATGAGAGAGATAATTTCACCAGATGCATCACTCTTTGATCTGATAAATATCACCCAACAAAATCTGGTGTATTCATCGACCACAACTAAAGTGTATCTCTTACCAGCTTTAGTTTGAACATTCACTGGACCAAAAAGATCCATATGAAGCATGTGAAGAGGTTCAGTGATGCTGAAATTCTGCCTGGTCTTAAAACTGGCTCTTTTCTTTTTGCCCATTTCACACCCTGGACATGGCTTCTCCTTTTTGAAGGAAAACAGGGTATCCCATCAACCAGTTGCTTTCTTGACAACTTGTTAATATTTTTGAAGTTAAGATGGGATAATCGTTTATGCCACAGCCAGTTGGTGTCCTCATCAGCCTTGACATAGAAACAATGCTCTTTTGGAGCAGGCTCCATGTTCATCATGTACACATTCCCTTTTCTTGGTGCAATCATAACTACCTTCCAATCCTTGTTAAAAACAGTGCCTTGAGCAATATCGAACAGTACCCTATATCCATCATCACAAAGTTGACTGACACTTATCAGGTTATATTTCAAACCATTGACAAATGCAACCTTAGTGAACTGAATCTGCCCATTGTCAACAACACCATATCCCTCAGTTTTCCCACTTCCATCATTACCAAATGTCACCGCTGGTCCATCGCAGACAGTGAATTCTTTCAGCAGGGGCTTACATCCGGTCATAGTCCGGCTAGCTGCGCTGTCCAGATACCAAATATTCCTCTTACGATCGCCCTGCACACCCAAGTAATTGATTAGTTATTTTTGTGAACCCATCTTTTCTTGATGGGTCCACTGGACTTCTTCTGAGAAGTCCCAGATACTTGACTGGGTGTTGAACTGGATGAGGAAACTGGAGGATTCTCTCCAGTTTCCGGAGTGAAGACAATTGGTTTTAGTGGAACATTGACCTCCTTTTTCTTTTCTAAGTTTGCTCCTTTTTGAGCAGATTGTTTCATCTTTTGTTTTACAACTGAAGAGGATGCTCCTCCTTCCAAATTCTTAATTCTGGCAGTACAACTTTGTACCTGCCTTGACAAATTTTGGATTTGATTTTCCATTCTTACCAAAATGTTTTTTTCTTCAGGCTGCTGGCCTTTGGACTTTGGCTCAGCGGGGGTTTTAGTCTTTAGAGTTGAGGACTCACTTGACTTATGAGGTAAAGGATTGTCACCATATTCCTTTTTAACTGGAGCTTTAGCCTTCTTGGCTCCAGTTTTGACCTCAACAGGGTTGGTCTTAGTGGATTCAGATTTGATTGTGCCAGAGGAATCATAAGGTGTTTCAATTTTAACAGATTCTGGCAATTGGTGAATTGTGGGTAAAACAGCTGCCATCTGAAGATCACCAGATTTCCAGGCAGTTTTTTGAGCATCAATGGTTTTAGAAAAAGCGTCATAATTTTTACCAGATGCTTGAACCCAAGAATTAATAACCATATGTTCTTTTTCAAGATCAAATTTCAGTTTTTGGTTATCTCTTTCCAATGCCTTGTTTTTCAAATCTGACTCTTTAAGAGCCAACTGGACACTTTGCAAATCATTTACTTGACTTTTCATGTTGTTTAATTCAACCAAAACTATTTCTAAATATCTTTCACAGTCAGTTCTCATGGTTTCAACAAATAACAAGTCATCATTCAATGATTCAGCAATATCCAATTTCAGTTCTGAATCAATTTCGATATCATAATCCCTTACCTTCTTTAAAATGATATCAACCCATCTTCCAGATACAACATCATCCTTCACCACTGGTTGTTGACTCTCCAATGCCATGAAACACATATCTCTAATCTCTTCTTCATCATCAGATGAATCATCAGAGAGTTCCCATTTCCCTTCAGTTTGAGCCATCATGCACTTGTTCTTTTCTTTCTCATTATTTTGTTCAAGAGACATGAGAGCAATCTGGGCCTTAAGTTTCTTGTATTTGGCCTTATAATCATCAGTTTTAACAAAGTTTGGGACAATAGGACCAGTTTGGTAGTTCATCTGACTAGATCTGCATTCCTTCATGAAATGGTCTTTCTTACCACATTTATAGCAGGTAAGATTAGCCTTATCCATTGAGATTGAATTGGAAGCATTATTGGACCCATTAAATCGATTAGGTTTATGCTTAAACCTATTAAAGTTTTTAGCAATCATGGCAACCAGATCATCATCGTCAGTTTCCTCACAACCATCACTGAGATTAGTGGTTAGACCAGAGTTCAAAAAGTTGTTTAACATTTCCTTCATAGAATGTGACTGGACATTCTCAGTAGATATTAAAGCAACACAAGGTTGCCCAGAAAAGTTGGCAGCCTTGGAACTCTGAGCATGGTTTAAAGCATCTTGTTCAGCGAGTAATCTTGCAGCATCATTATCTTCAGTGAATCTGAAGGCTCCATAAAGAGAGGCAAGAGTATGGCTATGCAAGGTCTTTCCTTGTCTTAAGACAAGAACCATGTGTGCCCATTTGGATGGCAAAACATCACAGAATTTTTCAAGAAGAATATCCTTATCCTTCTCCACTCCCAAGCCTCTAAGTTGATTAATTAGGCCAGTAAATCTGGTATAAGTACCAGTCAAACTTTCATTGGGAAGAGCAAAGAAGGATTCATACTTCTTGTTGAGAGCAACCTTTCTAGTGACAATTGTGTCATTTCCTCCTTCAAACTGGAGAACTAATTCATCCCACATAGATTTTGCACTAGAAAATAGCACAAGGGTAGGAATTAGTTCCTCAGGTATAGCAGAAAGAATCATGTTTTTCAATTTGGTATCAAGATCAACCAATCTGCGATCCTCATCTGACCAATGTTCTTCATATTTCTCCTGGTGCCTCTTCTCCCAGTGGGATCGAGAAGAGGGCTAACACCACTGGACATGGGAATATATGGTCCATCCTTAAGGATTTTCAACATATACCTCTCTATCCCACCAAAATGCAAAAGCATTCTAGCTTTCCATGTACCAAATGTCTCACCATTCCCATCGAATTTGGGAACAGGAGAGTTGGAGTAATGTACATGAACGTGGTTAGCTCCAGGAGTAGGAGGAGGAGGAGGAGGAGGAGGGTTAGTATTAGATTCACTAGGACCAGAACCATTCTCACCTTCAGCAGCCATCGAAGCAGACCTAGGTTATAGAATTGAAACAATTCAACCTGCCTGCTCTGATACCACTTTTTAGTCCCAACTATTACTAGATGGGTACTGAAGACACCTCTATGTCGATGGTAAGTGAACTTTGCAACACGATCAATTAATCTGGATGTGACCAGTTTAGATTGATCGTGTACCAGGTTAACTGGAATTAAGTATTAAAGTGACAGAATATTAATAAATGCAATAATATAAATGACGAGTATATAAACTGGTGAGACAATATGTAATTTTCAAGTGTATTTTATTTATTACTTGTTTAAATAAAATACAAGGTTGTTGCGGAACCAAGATAATACAAGAATGTAAATATTCTAACAACCCATGAATTACAATTGATCTAAACTTGGAAATTCTCCTAAACAATCGAAACACTTAGAGTTGTGAAATGTTTCTTTTTGCGATTGAGAGAATATTGCACAAGTTCACCAATATTGCAGAATATAAGTATTTGCAAAGTTGTTGAAACAGCTTGTGCAAGGACCTCTATTTATAGTCGAAGATTAAGCATGGGGATCTCAACTTCGATGTACAAATATGGTTGACAGCACACAAAAGTATTGTTTAAATAATCCTTTGTGTGTGTTAAATAAAGTAAGACAAAAGGTTACTTTATTCAACCCCTCTACATCTTTGTATCTTTATCCAAAGACAATATCATTGTCCGGTTAAAAAGATGTAGAGTAAAAAGGTCCTCCTCGTAATCAGTGTAAAGCTTTGTAAGAGCATTTACACTGGAGGATTCTTCAGTTGATTGATCTGGTAGATTGTCAACTGGGCTTCGCTGCCATTGCCAATCTCTATCTTCCATTTGTTGTCTTTGACTTCAACTGGAAGGTCTTCAGATTCTAGTCTTCTGATCTCAACTGGAGGAAGTCATCAGTTGCTAAACCTGTACAATGCAACTGGACTTCTAATATTTCGGACAATTCTTCATGCTCTCCAGATGTCACTGGAGAGCTCCAGTTTAGCTTAAACTGGACCTAACACACTGACCATAAGAGCCTCCAGCATATCTTCACTCAGAAAGACCTTAATATGCGCCAGAGACGATGGCTAGAGTTGTTTAGCGACTACGATTGTGAGATTCGATATCATCCCGGAAAGGCAAATGTAGTAGCAGACGCCTTGAGTAGGAAGGAGAGAGTTAGACCAAGACGAATTAGAGCCATGAGCATTACCGTGCATAACAGTCTGAAGGATAGGGTTATTGGGGCACAAGTAGAAGCAAACAAGAAAGAGAACATTGATAAAGAAGGGCTTGGAGGTATGATAGGACGGTTTACTCAAGGGAATGATGGAGGACTGTACTTTTGTGATCGGATGTGGATACCACTGTACGGAGGACTGAGGAAACTGATAATGGATGAAGCGCACAAGGCAGGATACTCTATACACCCGGGGATAGATAAGATGTATCAAGACTTGCGAGATTTATTTTGGTGGCCAGGGATGAAGAGCGATGTGGCAGTTTACGTGAGCAAGTGTCTAACTTGTTTGAGAGTTAAAGCAGAACATAAGAAGCCAGGAGGACTACTAACACAACCAGAGCTTCCCAGCTGGAAGTGGGAGAAGATCACTATGGATTTTGTCACGAAGTTACCAAGAACGAGTAGTGGTAAAGATGCTATATGGGTGGTGGTAGATCAACTCACCAAGTCAGCGCATTTCATACCCATACGTGAAGATTATTCTATGGAGCAGTATGCACGTCTGTATCTTAAAGAGATTGTAGCTAAACACGATGTCCCTGTATCAATCATTAGTGATAGGGATAGTCGATTTACCTCAGGATTTTGGAGATCATTACAACGAGCTTTGGGAACGCGAATCGATATGAGCACAGCCTACCATCCGCAGTCAGACGGACAGAGTGAGAGAAGGATTCAAACACTCGAAGACATGCTAAGAGCCTGTGTCATAGACTTTGGAGGAAGTTGGGACACTCATCTCCCATTAGTCGAATTCTCGTATAACAACAGTTATCACGCAAGTATCGGGTGTCCACCTTATGAGGTTTTGTACGGAAGGAAATGTCGATCTCCACTTGCATGGCACGAAGTTGGAGACATGCAACTAATAGGTCCAGAGATCATCCTCGAAACTACTGAAAGAGTCGCTCAAATTAAGGAGAATCTACTGAAAGCAAGAGACAGACAAAAGAAATATGCAGACAACAGAAGAAAACCCCTAGAGTTTCAGGTGGGTGATCGAGTAATGCTTAAAGTTTCGCCATGGAAGGGCGTGGTCAGATTCATAAAGAGAGGGAAACTAGCTCCAAGGTATGTTAGACCGTTTGAGATCGTAGAGCGCATTGGTGCAGTAGCCTACCGTTTGAAACTTCCCCAAGAGCTAAGTAACGTACACGATGTCTTCTACGTATCGAACCTCAAGAAGTGTCTAGCCGATGAAACAACACATGTTCCTTTGAACGAGATACGAGTAGACAGTAACCTAACCTTCAAGGAAGAACCCGTGGAAATTCTAGAACGAATAGTCAAAAAGCTCAAGAGACATAAGTATACTATGGTGAAGGTTCGTTGGAACTCCCGTAGAGGTCCAGAATTCACTTGGGAACGAGAAGATCAGATGAAGCTTAAGTATCCACATCTATTCGCTTAACGTATTATCCTAGTGTAGTAAGTAAACTTAAGGACTTAATTCCTAACTTGATACTTGATGCTTATTATGCAATATGATATTTGGAAGACTCAATGTGAAGCATGCTACTTGTTACTCTTGATGCAAATACACTTAGCACTAAACATGCAATCTAATACTTGTAAACTTGATGTGCAAGCGAAGCATGAAACACGATGTGCAAATTCGAATTTCGGGACGCAATTCCTTTAAGTGGGGGAGAATGTAACAACCGCCTTAGAAATAATTTAAATAAATCCATGATATGTTCTAGTTTCGAATATGTGCTCACATGAAGGTCTATTCACTCTTAAATCTTAAATTATAAGATGCGTCTATGGTCTATTGTGATAAGAATGTTAGGTTTCAAGACGTAAGCGATTGTATTCAAGAAATTCTAGTCCGAAAATGTTTCATTTAGACCCTACATTTATTAGAATCATTAATTAAGGGAAAACTATAAAAGGGTTAGAAAACCCCATTTTTCCACTTCTTCACCATTTTCTTCCCATCTCACCTCTCTCTCTCTAAAAAAAAAAAAAAAAAAAAACACACACACATACATTCACCATCTTCACCCACAAAAAATTCATTTCTTGCATCTTCACCATCTTGAGTTGTTAAACCAAGATTTCTTGCATTTTTAGCTTCCTTGTGATAATCAAAACATATTTCTAGCATTGATTTTCAGGTAACCACAACAAATTTTGAGATTTTCATCAAAATAAAAGTTAACTTTTCAAGTGTATGTTCTTGATGATTTGGTCCATTTTGGTGTAAAAATCGTGTTAAAAGTTAGTGGGGTTTGTGTCTAAAAGTGGTTAGTAACCTTTTCGTGATCAAATTTGGGTCGTAAACATGTCTTAATCTTCAAAACCCTTGTTTTTGTTGAACAGTCCCAAATTCGTCCTAAAAACACTTAAAACGAATTTAGTATCCTAGAAACGAATTGAAGTATTCCAAAACGAAGTTAAGCTTCAAAACGAACTTAGCAAACGAACTTAAGCTCCAAACAAACTTAAGTCCTCAAACGAATTTAAGGTCTATCTTCGTTCAGATACACCTTACGAATTTAAGGTTTATCTTCGTTCAGATACACCTTTCGAATTTAAGGTTTATCTTCGTTCAGATACACCTTACGAATTTAAGGTTTATCTTCGTTCAGATACACCTTACGAATTTAAGGTTTATCTTCGTTCAGCTACACCTTACGAATTTAAGGTTTATCTTCGTTCAGATACACCTTACGAATTTAAGGTTTATCTTCGTTCAGATACACCTTACGAATTTAAGGTTTATCTTCGTTCAGATACACCTTACGAATTTAAGGTTTATCTTCGTTCAGATACACCTTACGAATTTAAGGTCTATTTTCGTTAGTTGTAGAAATCAGATTTTATACTTAGTTGTAATCCAAGTCTATCATGTACAAGGAAACCCTAATTAAGGTATAATCAAGACATATTCGATCTTGTTTATCAAAGTGTGAGTTCAAAGACGTTCATTACGAGTCTAGTGTATGAAAAACACTGTTGAGTCAAACGTTTAAAGATCTTTACTGAACCAAATCATCAGTACATCAAGGACACTTAGTGAATAAATAATCACGAGAACTAATACATGTATCCATCTATGCTCAATGGTTTGTGATTAGGTTGACATCAAGACATACTTGGATTCGAGTAGATATATTTTACTATATCTGTGTTTATACTCTGTGCTCGCAGAACTACGTTGTAGCAGATCACTGTGAGTCTTCGTAGCCCCTTTTTCTTTACTTATTTCGGGGGGAAAGGAATACTACTTAAGCTTTTATGCATGTCGTAACTACTTTTACTACTCTTTGGCTATTTGACTACTTGTTACATATTAGCCGGTCCTATTGAGGATTGTGTGTGCTCTATTGATACATATTAGCCGGTCCTATTGAGGATTGTGTGTGCTCTATTGATACTATTAGCCGGTCCTATTGAGGATTGTGTGTGCTCTATTGATACTATTAGCCGGTCCTATTGAGGATTGTGTGTGCTCTATTGATACTATTAGCCGGTCCTATCGAGGATTGTGTGTGCTCGCTTACTTATGTGCAAGTTGGTCACTAGCCACTACATACTACTTAATACTTGAGATCTATTGGCGGTATAAAATGCTTTTATACTACTTGTTTATACTCAAACCTACGAACTCACCAACCTTTGTGTTGACTCTTTTAAGTATTCCTTTCAGGTAATCAGGCTAATCGTGGCTAGGAGTGGTAGCATGGGACTATTAGCAGACTTCAGGATTTAGGGTTGAAGTTTGCATGCTTTTACTTTGTGTTTGGTGGCAATATGCCCAATCGTATCCCCTGCGTGGGAACCTTTCGTACTTAATTTGATCATCTTTGTTGAACTTGTGTGTGTCATAACTACTACTATGCTTGTTTGGTTATGAAATTGACTATTTATGTTTATCCTAAGCACTCATTTAGTATTCCTATGTAACATCCATGTGCGCGTGTGCTTTATCTCACATCCCGAGTTTTCCGCCTAGTCGGGGTGTTACAATAATCTATAAAGGCAAAGCCACCAAGAATATAGATAAAGGAATCAAAGAGGACTAGCCACCACAATTAAAGATAAAGGGATCACTTCAAACTACCAAGATCAACGATCTATAAAGGTGAAGAAGATTTTAAGAAATAGAGGCTGCTTTATTAATTCTCATTCAAACATCAACATTATCTGTCTATTACAATTAATAACAACCTCTATATATAGAGAAGTAAAAGAAATAAAGATTATTCTATCCTAGATAAGATAGTACATTCTACTTAGTTCCTCCAATAAGAAAAAGGAAAAAAATACAAATAGACGCCACAAAAAGATTAGCCAATGAAATAAAGGCACCAAGCATCTCTATGACAGTCCTTTCTTGTCCTCATCTACATTCCATTGGTCCCATCCATTTCCCACGTGTAGTTGTAGCCAATAAGAATGTAGGATTCAAACGTGGCACGAATCCATATAGAGAAACATGTAGAACAACCATAATCACGTGTTGACACGTACCTTCACTCTATTATTGAGAACATAAATAAAAGATAAGTGTTGAACATTACGAGCTGAATCAGTTCCAATTTGATCCCAAGCTGAGTCACTCTAAGCTGATTGGTCTAGTAAGCTGACCCTAGATGTAAGCTGGGTCAGATCACGTATTAAGTGTTAGCCAATCTGAGTATCTGATTCACCCTTAGTCTGACCTAACATGCACGCTGATATAGACTAAGCTGATTATTATGCTTCCAAGATGATCCTTGCCTAAGCTGAGTCAGATCATACACAAAGTGTTGGTTATTCTATTCTTCTTCAATCTGAGTTAGTTCCAATCTGATCTAACTTGTCAATTGATCATGTGCTGAGACTAAGAGTCCTCCATGCTGACACAAACTCGAAGTGATACTACTCCAATCTAAGTATTCTAAACTGACCCAAATCAAAGATACTTCTTAACTCACGTTATTCAATCTCTATAAAAGTGTAGTGCCATGAGGGCTGATAGGATCACCAAATAACCTTTCAAAACACAATAAGATCGGGTAGAACACTTGGGACTGATTTGCGTACAAAATGAGTTCATGATTTTTACTCAAATATGAACAACTCGGGGTCCATTTCGCATCAGTCTCCCTCTCCAATTTTGGACTTGTGCTCAAGTCCAGGTGGTAAGCTTCATAATTTCCACCTCTGATCAGACTCAAAGAGTTTGTCTCTTTAGCGGCTGCCCATAGCGTAACAAGAATTGAATCTTCAATATGGGGCTGGTTCATTACAAGGAACTTCAGCAAATGATTTGCCCAGATTACCAGAATCAACATGAAAACAACTTGTTCAGTCTTGGAGACACCAGCAATTACCAGAGTATTGGCTTTAGAAACTCCAACGAGCATCACTTTATTTACTATGAGATTTCATTTCTCAAGCCTAGCATATTCTCCTCCAAGCTGATAAAGACCATAACCGAATAGCTAAGATACAATTCAAAATTCATATCAATCAGATACAATGCAAATGTTTGATGCAACCTTTGAAGTAAATACCGAAAACAAATAATTTAGTTCAGCCCTTTTACTAAGCATAAGCTTGTGGATCATCAGATTGCACTTCTCCCACTTCTCATACAACTCATGCTTCTCCAGTATAATAAAGACAAGTTTTTGAAAACTTGGGAAGCTGCAACGTATTTCAAAAGATACCAGAATCTACCTCCCTTTCATCTTACAAAGAATTTTGCAATCAGCTCCAGTTTCAATTTTGAGCTGATTCTCATTACTTGACCAACATTTAATAACACATAAATCTCCGTCTTCATTTTACATTTAATCTTCCAATCAGCTTTAAGGCTAAATCTCATTTGTTGCTGATTGAATCTAAGATCAGCTTCTAGTAAGACAAGAGAACAACATAAATCAGCTAGCTCTTTGATACTTTGGCCTAGCAAATCATAAGAAATATGCAAAACAAAATCTGATTCTCAAGGCTTCATTAAGTAAAACAACTCAGCATACTTTCTTCTTTCATCATGAATAGACATACCAACATCATTTTCAAACTCCTCCCGGCCACAACTTGATTAATAAATATTCTTTCTTCAATCTTAGATTTTAATTCAGTCCCAACATCTTGTCGAGGTTGCTGATTACTTTTAAGATCAGACTTCAAGAAAGCATGAGTATTTCAACAACTACTTTAAGAAAATCAGCTTGTATTGGTCTTATTAAACTAGACACTTCAACACACACTAAGACCTCATTATGCATAAACATTTCAACACCATTCTCAAATTCATCTCTACTTTTCAATAACAAATTGTCATTCCTAGTCTCTATTTCAGTTTCAACAACCCTACTAGACTTTATAGGACTAGAAATGTTTTTCTTCAAAATGAATGAATACGAATTCAAGTGGTTATTAAGAGTGAGAGGGTTACTATACAACAAAAGTCTATCTAATGGCAAATAACAAGCATCCAAGGAGAAAAGATCACAAGAAACCATACCATGATAATCTGCCCTAATAGGTGGAGGGACAAATACTTGGTTAGCCACCCTGTTTTGTTGAGGTTCTTGAACTTGGTGTTGTGTTGGATGTGGCATCATTGCCATCACAAATTTTCCATCATGTAAGCTGATGTTTCTGGCTGAGTTGCATCAGCTTGAATAGAATGCACGGCTTCTTTAATCTTCAAAGAATCATCATCATCAGCTTCTATAACACCTTCTTTGTGAGCATAATCATAAACACATGATTACAACATATCTTGTTGTTGAACTTCATCAATAGGAACCTCGTGTGAATGATTAATGTTTCTGATCAGCAAGTAGTCACTAAGGTTAGTTTCAATCAGTTCGTCATCAGCTTCATCATAGATGCATGATCGATATACAATTTCTTGTTGAGCCCCTTTAGTGAAAACATTCTGAAAAGAATCACCAGCATCCTTAATCCTTTCTTCCTCATTAGGATCTTCATCATAGACAAATGTGTCTCCATAATCAGCTTTGACTTTTAGTTCAGCAACTTCTTCTAGTGTGAGAGTCCTAGACCTTGAACATTCAGTTTAGATGTGTCTAAATTCCTGCTTTATACCATGCTTAGCCCAAGCATTTTTCACAAACATGTCCACCACTGGGTATGCTAATCGATCACCCAAAAAATATCCATAGAGTGTATTAGCATATCGATTCTGGACCTGGTGAACAACTTCCTTTGGTAATACAATATCTATATCTTCTTAGCTTACAACCTTCAATTTACCAAAATTAATCGTTCTCCTCTTAGTACCCTCTTGGAGTTTCGAAGCATATGATAATTTCGTTTGATTAAACTCCAGGTTTTGTACTTGAGCTGCTTTTACTCCCATTACCTTAGGGTTTCCTTGGTTGGATATGTCTCCTCCTGTATTTCAATGTTCTTTTTCTCAAGATCATCACCCTCCACTGGATACCTATATTCATCTATTATTTTCTCCGAAACACCTCCAACTATCCCATGCAGATCAGAATTATCATAAGATTGGGCTCCAGTTGTTACATTCAGATGAGTAGACTTGTTTTTTCTGAAACATGAACAGTTTTAACCTCAGTATGTGCACTCCCAGCACTTCCTATTGACTCCGCCAATCTCATGTTTTTCAATGATGGATCTTTAAGAGCTTTCCAGTGAATGAATCATCAAGATCATCATCATTATCAATTCTAAATGTAGCAGTAAAGGCCACTACTTTAAAAGGAGAAAGGGAACTTGAGCTACTACTGTTATTACCACTAGTCTCATCAGGTGCAACAACTTTAGACTTCAATTTACCCGATTTAGGGCTTCTACCCTTTTTAGGGTTTCCACCTTTGTTCTTCATATCGGACATGGTAGAGCTAGTGTTCACCGGATGGCCACCACTAGCTGCTTTCAATATATTAATAAGATCATGCAATTTCCTAAAACTAGTCAAACTATCTCTCTTCATACACAAAACCATTCACTACAAGAACAACCATAGCACCAAGAAGAAACAACAAATAGCAAACAAGAATAAAAGAAAAACCCTAACCTAAAGAAACCCTTAAAAACAATTTTACCCTATTAACCCGATAGCAGGATGCATCTAAATCTAGCTGGACTAATTTAGTTAGTCGCGAATAGAAGACTTGCTATAAGATCAGAAAAATAAAATCGAATTAGGGTTTGGACGAACAAAAGAAACGAGTGTATATCCTATCGAAAAAAACTTAGAAGAAGCTCAAACATGCACATCAACTGATTCGAGAATCAGTGAGAGGGACACATTTACAAGATTAACTAGATCAAATCGATGAGTTAGACATAGGAAAAGGATGAACAAATCGCCATTAGGGTAGAGAGAAAAGGGTTTTTTTCATATTCATCTAGTTTGAAAAGGGTTTTTTTCATAATCATTATATCTTTTGTACTAGTTTGAAGTTGTAAGCTTGATGGATCCAAAGCTGTAAACTTGTATATTTCAATATAAAATATGTGAAGTTGTGAATGGATTTGCTCCTTTCTAAGATATAGCATAAACCAGCAAATCCTTTCTAAGATATAGCAAAAACTAGTCAAATTTTCATTTTCTATTTTTTTTCTCCTCAACTCAAGAACACAAAAAGGTTATATCTTCTCTTCTTTTTCTTTTATTTTCATAAAACTCAAGAACATAAAATATACAATATCTTTCATCTCTTATCCTTTCTTTTATCTTCATTTCATTTCTCATTTTTTCGATTCTAAAAAAAAACTCGAGAACACAATGTATGTGTGCAAAAAATAAAAATCTAAATCCGCCATTGAAACTCCAAGTAATAAACCAAATTTTGGCAAGCCTTGGAAACTTCATCAGATTAGCAAGAATTCGACATCTTCAAGAGACCGTAATAATGAACACTAAAAGGACCCAACATCTATTAAGAAATTAGCAAGAATCCAGAGTAGAAAGAATAATTGAATACAATCAAATGAGTCTTCTAGATGATTTGACATGCTAGTCCATCAAGTAGATAACAACCTAACTTTTATGGAACATATTAAACTTTTCTATGCACCGAAATAACAAAAATATGTCAACAATGGCAAGACAAATAAGATATCACAAAAAATATTTCACATTTGCAGTACCTTAGATATCGCAAAAAATAACACTTCTAGATACACAACACTCGAAATATCACCAAAGCCTGCAACTTTTAAAGCAAGACTCAAGTCGACCCATTATATAACTTTTACATACATAGGGAAAACTAAAATATTTTGTATAAACTGGTTTGACCCATTCCATGGTTTTTCAATTTCTTTCCTTTATTTCATTAACTTTTCAATAAATTAAACCTAAAGAATTTGCTAAAATCAAAAGGTTGAATTTTCTTTCCTTGTTTGACACATACATCGGTTTAACAGAAAAGGAACCATTTTTGTATAAACTTTTTTACACAAATTTATCTTATCCGATCCTTTTCTATTTTTCTTGCACTTTGTTTGTAGTGCTACCTCTTTTTTTAGTAGTGTTTGTGGGTCTATCCTTCAAGGGTTTGGACTACATCTGCCAATTTGTCTTGTCCTTCAACTTATTTTGCCGGAACAAACGAAAGCTCCTAATTTATATAATTTCGTAAATATTTTATTTTTATTATCCTTTTAGTACTACTACTGCTAGCATATACTTTCTTTTAGTTGAGCTTTATTATTGTATTTTGTTTACCCTTGGTTAGATAAAATTTAACCGTAACTTTTGTGCCTTTGTTACCTGCTTGTTTTTTTTTCCTTTCTTTTCCGTATTAGACTATTAGTGTGCCTTAGTTATTTGCTATAGCCTATTCCTTTACTATTAGATTATTATCATTTATCTTTTGCTTAGCTTATTATCATTTATCTTTGTTTTTTAATCATAATTTTTTAAATTACAACCATATAGCAGCCCCCTATTTTAATATTTTATTTTTATCAATTTTATCTTGATTTAATATTAGCTATATACAAGTGAAGTGATAGATAAATTTTATTTTAATTTGGAGTACTACTACCCTTATCTCCTTTGATTTATCTTATATTGTTGTACCTAGTATTATTGTTAGCTGTTTTTACTATATTTGCAATATATTACTGTTAGAAATATTATTTCTAGTAGTTGATTTGTATTTCATCATACTTTGTACTTGTTTGTAATTTTCATAAGTATGAAAGGGTTTCTAATGTAAATTGTATAGAAGTATATAAAGCCCCCTCCATAGCTTATTGTAACCTTTTACACATTCAAGCAATCCAATCTTTCAAAACATACACTTTCTCTCTCGGCACCTACACACACTTACACACACACAACCTCCATTAACATACACTAAAACACATACTTAAGCTCAATTATCATCATTACATTTGGTATCAGAGCAAAATAAGTCAATCTGAACGATCTAGAATCAAAATTGAAGCTGAATTTGTTCTAAATTTTGATGTTTTTCTTAAAAATTTGTTCACCGATCGTCTAGGATTTTGATAATAATCATTCTGCATCAAAATTAGAGTTCAATTCCATCAGAAGATACAATTTCATCTAACCTCGGCAAAAGCATAGATCAGTGGGTTTGAATTCTGTTTAATTTTCGATATTACTTTGTTTAAGGATTTGTTCGCACTTGTATTCTGAACAAATTGGTACAAATTTGGAGCTTTAATTCTCAAAATTGAAGAAGAAAATGGAGATTTTCAGTGAGTCAGCATTTAAGTGTTACTTTGGACGAAGAAGACGACTGCAAATCGACTATTTTGTCATTTTGTTATCTCTAGTGTTATACAAAAGATAAAAAAATAGTGGAGAAGTTGTTTTATTTGCAGAGTTATTAACTCGGCAAATAATTGAGTTTATACCTCTTTGATTTCTTTAAGTATTGGAACGACTTGTTCAGTTTGCAGAAATATCATCTCGGCAAACAAGAGAAGTTGAATACATTGGTTAAGTATTGGTGATCTGTGTTAGTGATTGTACTATTTGTCGAAGTATAAGCTCGGTACTTAGCTAAAATTGACATTGATCAAAATACTGAAAAGATACTTAGTTTGAATACCGAGATATTTGCTCGGCATTCTTCACAAATCAAATCTTGTCAAGAACATCTTGTTCTATTTTCCGAGGTCTGAGCTTGGCATTCTTCAGAAATCCAGTTTCAAAATCTTCTAATTTTTCTGTAATTTCTCAAATCTTTTACCATGTCTTCAAGAGAGGCTTTGGCTCTAGGTTCGGATGGAAGACCTCCTGTGTTGTTTAGAGGATCTGACCCTCTATGGAAGAAAAGATTTCTGAATTGGATTGATCGACAAAAGAATGCAAAGAACATCAGAAAATCTTTGAAAGATGGCCCTGAGATTCCAAAAAATCCAGTGAATAATGAACCTCTACCGGAAGAAAGCTGGAATGCTGAACAGAAAAATCGTGTGGAGGCTGATTAAATGTCCAATGCTTATCTTTATCAAGCACTTGCAGATGATATATATTGCAATGTTGATTCATATAAAACTGGAAAGGATATTTGGGATGAGGTTGAAAAACAAATGAAAGGTTCTGATGTTTCAAACACCATAAGGTTGTCAACTGTTTTGAACATCTATGAGACATTCAAACAACAAAAAGGAGAACCTCTCAATGATGTCTACATCAGATTTTGCAATATCATCAATGAATTGAGGAAGAATGATGTCAAAAGTACCAACACGGAGTTGAACATCAAGTTCATCAAAAACCTTGAAGAAGAGTGGCAAGTTTATGGGACTCAGCTGAACCAACAAGCAGTGATGCGGAAATGACCCCGGTCCATTTCCACATAAAAGGTTGGTTTGTGTATTTGCTAATCGAAGTTCAGCAAGCAACCAATTACCCTTGGTTATCCTTTATTAGCAATATACTTAATACAAGAATGCCCAAGTCATCTGAACCGAAAAGAATTTCTGAGCTGAAGGAAATTTCTGAGTTGAAAGAAATTTCTGAACTAAAAGAAATTTCTGAGCTGAAAGAAGTTTCTGAGCTGAAAGGAATTTCTGAACTGAAAGGAATTTTTGAGCTGAGAGAAGTTTCAGAACTGAAAGAAGTTTCTGAGCTGAGAGGAGTTTCTGAACGGAAAGGATTTTCTGAGCTAAAGTCATTTGAACTGACAGAAGGTTCTGAATTGATAACTCCATCTGAACAAACCTCATTGAAACAACTTCAACTGACCACATTCATTAAACTAGTCATCACCAAATGTGATCAGCCACTGCTCAGATCAGAAGCAAAACACTTCAGAAACAAGTCTTCAGTAACTTCATTTTAGAAGTGCTACTAACCAGTGACCACTTGCCAGTTATCAGTTCTCAGTCATTCACTTTAGTAGCCGATTTCATTTTGAGTTTCAGAAATAACTTGTCTCACATTAGTAATGAAGCGTATCACTCTTGTTTCAACAACCTTTTAGCTAACAACTCTAGTGAGGACTCGTCAAATAAAGCTCCAGTAACTTGCTCTAGTCACGAGGCTTCAGAAATGGATTTCAGATTTACTTCAGTAAAGTTATCTCAGTCACACTCCAGTGAACCATTTCAATGGACAGCTTCAGATGATAACTCTAGTGAGTTGCTTCAGATTCACGCTCCAAATGGGATCCTTCAGATTCATACTCCAGTAAAGATCCTTCAGCTTAGGCCACCAGATCCACTTCAGAATTTTGTCACCTAGTTACTTTCATCCAATAAGAAGCAGACACATCAGAATGTTCTAGAAGCTTATGGATAAGAATGGACATGTGGATGTGACACCTTTTCTAACAGTTTGCATTTGACAATTATGAGGACCATTTCCAAGGGAATAATTCTAGAAGCTGCACATGCCCTTTTTCTATTGATTGTCTAAAAGTAGTGGTGGTCCTTGATGTCTATGACAGTCTTTTATTTTATTTAATATTGTATTTCTTTAATTCTAGAAAATAGCATTAGTAGCTATAAATAGAGGCTCATTTCTCATGTTAAAAACAGATTATGTTGAGTTTAATGAAATTAATAGATGTAACAACCGTCTTAGAAATGTTCTAAATAAGTTCCTCGAATCGTACTTTCGCCATTAGAACGGCTAGACAGTTCAATTTATTTAAGTTCTTGACGTACTTTAGACCCATTTATGTGCTTTCATGAAGGTCAATTTGATCTTAAATCTTGATTTATATGACGAGTTTATGATTAAATACGATGAAATACTAAAGTTCGGTTCGTAAACGTTTGTGTTCATAAAAGTTCTAGTTCAAAATGTTCATAAATAGTCTTTGCATTTATTAAGTTCATTTATTATGGGAAGACTATAAATAGAAGAGTTAGAAAGAGAAAACCCTATTCATCATCTTCTCCATCTCTCCACTCTCTCACTAGAACACACACCAAAACACCATAAAACACACACTAGGGCATCTCTTCATTTTGAAACATTTAATCGAAATCGTTTGTACTTTTAGCATCCTTTTGATAATCAAAACACACTCCTTGAATCATTTCTCAGGTAACAACAACATTTGATGGGTTTTTGAGCAAATTAAAAATGTACTTTTTCAAGTTCATGTTCTTGGTGATTTGGTCCAATTTTTGAATGAAAATCGTGTTAAAAGTTAATGGGTCTGTGTCTAAATGTGTTTAATAACATTTGTATGAACAAATTTGGGTCATAACATGCTTTAATCTACAAAACCCATTTTTGAAAATGAAGGTACAACTTGTTCTTGAAGGTCACGACTTGTTTATGTTATATTTGATCTTGGAATCATTAAAAGTGTTATTAGATAATGTTATAGAGTATATTTGTACTAGTGCTATGTCCAAACAAGTCCTGAAAAATCGATCTAGACATTCGTTTTTGTATTCGTGCTGTTCAACCTGTTCTTGAGCTAGGACGATCCCCTCAAGATCGTCCCAGCCCTCTGACCCTAAAACGATCTCCTCAGAGACCGTCTCAGGTTTTTGGTTTGCTTGGTTGTTCATTCGAAGTTGTTGTGATTGGGAATCACACACTTCTTGGGTAGCTAATCTTCCAGATTGGTTTTGCTCAAACAATTGTTCTTGAACTAGAAATGATCTTCTTGCATTTGAACTCTAAAACGATCTTGTCATACGAACACTAAGAAGATCTTGACACTAGGACGACCTTGTCCCTAGGACGATCTTGTCCCTAAGACGATCTTGTCCCTAGGACGATCTGGTCCCTGGGACGATCTGGTCCCTAGGACGATCTTGTCCCTAGACGATCTTGCCACTTAGGCAATTATTGCATTTGTTCCTAATACGACTATCTCCATATTCGTGCCATTTCATGTACTATAATACGATCTTGTGCATTCAGAAAATAAAACGATCATGTTCCTATAATATGGCATACTTGAACTTAAATCGACTAGATCTTGGAATTAACCACTAGACCAGTACATTAAAGTCATGATTCATCTTAACCATTAAAGTGCAAGTTCTATGAACAACCAAGCTAAGTTCTTAAGGCTAAATATCATTATTAAAGACATGTTCAACTAATTAACATTATAATGGCATGTGTGTGAGTTCAAAGACGTTCAGATCGAGTCCGGTTCAAGTACCTAAGTTCATTCAAACCCATTTTGAGTCAAAACGTTCAAAGATTATCAAGGGCCAAATCATCAGTTCATCAAGAACATTTCAATGATTAATTAATCACATGAACTAATATGCGTACTTATTTATGATCAATGACTTGTACTTAGGCTTCCATCAAGTCGTGCTTGGATTTTGATAGATATAACTTATCTATCTATGTGCTTGTTCTCTGTGCTTATAAACTGTGCTTGTACCGGATCACTGTGAGTTCACTAATCACCCTTTCGTACATTTTGTTCAAGTTCTTTTCTCCAGGACTAAAAAGCATGAAAACTATTTTGTACTTATATATATGTTCTTGAACTATGTTACGTACTATCTTATGATCTTATGAGATAATTATGATATGATTCTTAACTATTTAAAAAGGGTATTTAAGTCTTGAATGGGCAAGATCCTTAAATACATTTGTACTACTGTACTTGTTCTTTACCATGTTCTAGTTTTTACTTGTTCTTGTTCAATTCTTACTCACTGCTATCAATTCATATCCCCCGGTTCAGGGATTGAACCGTAGGTAATTATGGACAGCGCTGTTTAGGGTAGGCCCACCCTCATTCTTCGTAGTTCTGGAGGATGCATCTTATCTATTCTTGTTCTGATCTAGATCTTACTAGGCTTACTTGATCGTTATGAGCATATCTTCACATTTACAGTTCAGTTCTGGCCAATCGGGTTAGCAGTCACAATACATTTATAGTCCATTACTTGTTCTTGTACTGTTCTTACTATTACAAAGTACTTTTGTTAAATGTACATATCTTATGACCTTGTTCTTACTCTACATATTATTTATATGTATACCAAATAGTATTATTAGAAATCCAAAAATAGTGATACATTGTAATTTAAGTTATGGATATACTTGTTAAGTCATGAGTTGATGATTTCTAAAGTTGAGGGGCTAATAGTGTTAATTAGCATAGTTGGATAGTTTAGACTATAAATAGCCCTCAATTCCTTAGAAATCATAACTTTTGCATAACATAAGCATAACTCTTGACATAATTTCCATACCATTATATCTGAATAACACACACACAAACACCAAGAACACACACTAACCAAACACCATTGTTGATGTGAATTCGGTTGATAAAATCGTGTTGATTACATTTGGTATCAGAGAAAACATCATTTTGATCTCGATCCATAACTGAATTCAATCACATTACATCAAAAATCACCATTAATTCTGTTTTATTTCTGTTTCTGTTTGTCGTTTTGTTTTTACTGAAAATCCAAAAATTAACCTCTCAAATCACATAAAATCACAAATGTTTGTTCATCATTCAATTCCTCATAGTTAATAACATAATCCTATCAAGTTTCATGTTCTAATTCGATTTGGATCAAAAGTTCAGATTTGGAGTTTTGGCGCTAAAATTTGGGATTTGATTCTGTTGTGTTATAAGCTAAATTTTGTTAATCGGATCATTGCTGAGGTGAAAACAAACTATTTGCAAGTGGTTTCATGTTCCAATTCTCAGAAAATCAAAAGATATTGAAGTTTTCAATATCGTCAATGGAGTTGTTCATGTTCAGAGGTTGAAGACGATCTTAATTAGATCATTTTAGTTTTTCTTTCCTTCATACTTTCATATCAGTGTTGTGAATTGTCAAACGATTCAAATTTTGATCGTTTTAAGAAGTTTGGTTGTGTTGTGAAGAACTGATTCTGGCTAACTGATCCTGTGGATTGGTTTTGGTCAATTCAATTCTTGAAAAATACATAAGTCTGAAGAGAAACCAAAACGATCTCTTTTAGATCGTTTCAGTTTTCCTAGAAAGAAGAACGATCTCTTTTAGGTCGTTTCAAGTTTCACTTGAATTTTCTCTCGTTTGAAGTAATGCCTGAAGAGTTGTGTTTGGAAATCAAACTATTTTTGGGTAACTGATCTTCGTGATTGATTTTGCTCAATTCATTTTATTCCATTTCATACCAAAACTCTGCCCAAATCATTTTAGAATACTTAGAATTTTTCCTTCTTCTGAAAATTGTTTTAAGATTAGATCGTTTCAATCCTATCTCAAAACAAATCGTTTCATTGTAATTCAAATTAAGATCGTTTCTTTCTTCATTCAATTCAGATCGTTTCATTCTTATCTCAAAACAGATCATTTTATTTTAATTCCAATTCAAATCGTTTCATTCTTACTTCAAATCAAATCGTTTCATTTTCATTTCAATTTAGATCGTTTCATTTCATTCCAAAATTAGATCGTTTCAGAGTTTCCCAATTTCTTCAAAATCAATTCAATTCACAACACAAATCAATTTCAAATGACTACTCGTGAAACATTATCTCTGGGTACTGATACAAGACCACCAGTTCTTTATCGTGGTAATTATGGACTTTGAAAGGAAAGGTTCATGGATTACATTGAACGTCAGACAAATGGTCACATGCTTAAGGACTCAATCATCAATGGACTTGCTATGCATCGTCATCCTACTACCCTCACTATTTTGACTCCTGATCTTTTAAACGCCGAACAAAGAGATCGTACTGCTGCTGACAACAGAGCTAGGTCATGTTTGTACCAAGCACTTCCTGATGAGATCTATGGCTCAGTTGACTCTTACGACACAGCAAAGGAGAGTTGGGATGAAGTTGCTAGACAATGGAAGGTTCTGATGTAACTTCAACAATTCGACTGACAAATGTCTTAACTGAGTTTGACAATTTTCAGAAATCTCCAAATGAATCTCTTGAGTCCGTCTACTACAGATTTTGCAATGTGATCAACGAACTGAGAAAGAACAAGGTCAAGAAAGATGAGATTGAGTTGAACATCAAGTTTATCAAAGCACTTGGTTCCGAATGGGAAGAATATGGAACTCAAATCAAACAACATCAAGATCTGACCAAATTCACCATTCATACTCTTTATGAATCTTTCAAGTTGAATGAGAGCAAAGTTCTAAGCAAAAATTCATTCAACAAAGTGCCAGAAGTTGTATCTACTGATCCTTTGGCATTGGTCGTTGAAAGAAAAGTTTCTGAGGCTCTTAAAAGACAAATGACTGTTGTGTCTTCGTCTGATGAGGAGGGAGAAGATTACTTGGCTTCAAGAGATGGTATTCCTGATGAATTCTACCAAGCTCTTGCCGCTGTGACCAAGCATTTCAAGAAAAAGTATTTCAAAGCGAGGCCAACTAACAAAAATCTTCGAACTTCATCAACAAGTGCATTTCCAAAGAAGGAACAATATCATCACTAGAGTTTTGAACAAGGTGAAACAACTGGCTCCAAGAAAAAAGACAAGAAAGCAGAAACTGAGAAACAAATCATGGAGAAAGAAAAGACTTCTAACAAAAAGTGTTACAACTGTGGAATTCCTGGTCATTTTCCTGTGGATTGCAAGCTGCCTCGCAAGAAGACTTATGAATATTACAAGCAGAAGATGCTTCTGGCAAAACAAGTTGAAGCCGGTCAAGCCTTGATTGCTGAAGATGACAAGTGGCTTTTGCTCACTGATGATGAAGATGAAGATCTGTCTGCCAATGTATGTTTCATGGCAAGGTTGAGCAAAGACAAAGTGTTTGAGGCTGACAACACTGACGAGGAATATCCCGATGACGAGGTAAATCTCGATTCTACTCTTTCATCAATTAAGGATAAAGAGTCTTGTAGAATTGCCTTATCAAACCTGATGAATCATTACACTTCTTTAGCCAATAAAAACAAGAAATTGAAAAATAGCATTGTATTTTCAAAAACGGAGTACACAAAACTTCTTGAAGAAAATTCTAAACTTCTTTATGAGTATAATGCTATGAAACAAGAATTTCAAAACTATAAAGAACAAATGTTGGTTAAAGAATGTGAAATGAATGCGTCTCCAGACTCTAAGTTATTGGAAAAGTGTCATAATTTAGAAAAGACCATTCTTGATCTTGAAAAGGCCAATCAAGATCTTGAAGTTAAAAAAACCAATGAATGGCTTCGTGCAAATGCAAGACAATTGGATGTTGATATTCTTAATAAGAAGCTTCGAGAAGCTACACCAAAAACAATTGAACTTGAAAGAAAAGTTTCTGATCTAAATCATAACTGTTTTTTAAAAGGCATTGAGATTGAAAATCTTGGAAGACAAATTGAGGAACATAAAAATAATATACTTTTCTATCAAGAAAAGTTGTACAAAGTTGAACAAAACCCTCTTTTGAATTTCACTGCCTATTTCAATAAGTCAAAATTGATAAATCAGAACTTCTTCTTGGGTTGGGATTTGAGAATATCACTCCACTGCAAAAAGCCAAAGACAAGATCGAACCCTTGTATGATGAAAAGTTTTTGAGACTTGGTATGGTTCAACAATTCATACGTCCATTGGATGACGAATTTGAGACTGATGAAGTTGAAAAAATTCAAAACAATAAATTTTTAGTTAATTATGATGCCATCAACACTTCTTACGTAATGAAAAAGTCATCAATTTTTGAATTAGAAGAGATTGAGTCTAATTTTCAAAACCAAGAATCTGTTGTTTCTCCACCTAAACCAACTAAAATGTATGTTCCATCCACAATTATGGAAAAACAAATAGAAGGTTTACAACAAAAGGTGGAATCTCAACAAACCTTATCAATAATCTAAAGTCTCAAAATCCGAATTCAAAGAATGAATCAATTGTTGTTGATATCAAGAAAGTCTGTGTGAATGTTTCTACACAAACTGATTTCAGTCTTTTAGTAGACCATTCCACTCAGACTGCTTGTGTTTCATCTACTGGTTCCTCCACCCAAACCTTGACTGATTCTTTTGAATATTCATGTCAAAATACTGCTACTGAAATAGCTGATGATTATGTGCAATCTGATTTATCGAATGACGAACTTGCGCATAGTTTAGTTTTGATATGGTACTACTTTAGGTTTTTCACTTGTGAGTTTCCTGAAGAGTTAGTTGTTCACCCTAAGCCTTGTGCTAGTATAGGTGTTGCTACTTCTACTCAATTTTCTTGTGAAACCAAAGAAGCGACAGTTCAAGTTGTTTTTATTCCCGAGACAACCAATAGTGTGAAGGTGGAGAACAAAACTCCTGATTTTTCAAAATTCTCTCCGGTTTCACCATTCAACAAATCTGATTTTGATAAATTCATGGAGGGAGAATATGTTTTTGATTCTGAAACTGAGAAAAAGATTAAATCTACCAAAATCAAAGTTGAATCAAAAGAGGAATCTCCAAAATTGTTCTTCAAAGCTCCAACTTCATATTATTCAAAGAAACGGATTATTTCCAAACCCATCAAGACTGAACCAAAGACTGTCACCAAACCAAGAATCAATAAGTTAAAAACAAAGTGTCTTACCCCAGAAAAGCATGCTAAAACCAAACAAGATGAGACCAATCCCAAAATAAAATACAACAAAGTGAAACTTCTGGAAATCAATTCAAATGTTTCTTTGTCTAGCTCTCATTCTAGTTCAAATTCTAAAGTGTCTAAGTCTAGCTCAGTTTTGCTAACTAGGGATACTTCAAATGGTGCAACTAGGTATAGGGATAGATATGGCTGGTTTTCTCATGATAAACCTAAGAAACAAGAAGTTTCCGCACCACCAAAAGAGTCTAAAAAGATAAAAGTGCTTCAAAACTCTCATTCTAATCTTCTTAATGCCAATCCAACAGGTGGAAAGAGCTTGATTAGTGAGTCTAAATGGGTAGCTAAGTCATTAGTACCTAAGATCACTAATGTTGATAAAAAGAAGAAAAGGCGAAGAAGAAGAGATGGTAGAAAGAAGAAGCATGTTTCTGTTGAATCAAACAATTTATCTTTTAAGTCCTCTGTGTTAAACAATGTTAATGGTGCCAAGGCTAGGCCTTGTGATGTTGTAAACAATGTTATTTCTTGTTCTTATATGCATGGTTTGAATGCTGGTAAACATGTTACTTTTGATTCATGCGTTAATATTCGGTTGTTTAATCCAAATGTGCTTGTTGATAATGTGCTTGTTAACAAGTATGTTGACATGAAAGCATGTTTGTATGCATTTCCTAAGTTATATCCCCTGCATGTATTAACTAACCACAAAGGACCCGTCTTTAAGTGGGTACCTAAAGTCGGTTAAATTGTTGTCTGCAGGAAATAACCATCTGTATATAGATACTCGATTCCGGGTGTTCAAAACACATGATTGGCAATAAATCTTTGCTCAAGAATTTTGTTGAAAGATTCATGGGAACTATTCGTTTCGGAAACAACAATTTCGCTCCAATTCTAGGTTATGGAGATATTGAAAGAAACGGAATTGTCATCAAGAAAGCTCATTATGTTGAAGGCCTGAGTCATAACTTGTTCAGTGTTGGACAATTCTGTGACAACAATCTTCAAGTTCTTTTTCGACAATCTCTGTGCAAAGTCCAAACTCTAGATTGAGTTGATATCCTATGCGGAGATCGTGAAGACAATCTTTTCACAGTTAATCTTGATGATAACCAACCAACTGATAATATCTGTCTTGTTTCAAAAGCTACTTCGAAAAATTCTTGGTTGTGGCACAGAAGGCTTTCTCACCTGAATTATCAAACCATCAATGCTTTAGTCAACAAGCAACTTGTTGAAGGCTTGCCTGACTACAAATATGAAAGTGAGCATGTCTGTCCTTCTTGTGCAGTTGGGAAGATCAAGAGAACTTCTCATAAACCAAAGAAAACTCCACACACTTTGGCACCTCTTCATTTGATTCACATGGATCTTTGTGGGCCTATGAAAGTACAAAGTAGAAACGGGAAGAGATATATTCTGGTTATCATTGATGATTATTCTAGATACACTTGGGTCAAGTTTCTTGCTTCAAAAGATGAAACAACTCAAATTCTGATCGATTTCATCACTTCCACTCAAGTAAATCTTCAACTTCCAGTCCGTTATATCGGTTCAGATAACGGTACTGAGTTCAAAAATGCCATCTTCAATGAATTTTGCAAATCAAAAGGCATTACTCATCAATTCTCTGTTGATCGTACCCCACAACAAATTGGTGTTGTTGAAAGGAGAAACCGTACACTGGTGGAAGCAGCAAGAACAATGCTTGCTTATTCCAAGTTACCATCAAACATGTGGGCTGAAGCAGTTGACACTGCCTGTCAAACTCAAAATCGGTCCATCATTAATCAGCGTCATGAGAAGACTCCTTATGAGGTTATTAACAAACGGAAACCCAACATCAATTACTTCCATATTTTTGGGTGTGTCTGTTATACCTTGAATGATCGGGAAAATGTTGGAAAGTTTGAAAGGAAAGGCGACGAAGGTTACTTTGTTGGTTACTCAAAGACATCGATTGCATATCGCATCTTCAATCGTCGAACAACACGATTCAAGAAACCATGAATGTTTGGTTTGATGAGATGTCTGGCATGATATTTGAACAAGAAAGTTTGCTACCAACAATTAGTGATCCAAGTACTTCAAGTGCTTCCTCAAGGACGTCTACCTTAGCCTCAAAATTCAAGAAATTTCCAACTCCAACAAGTGAAGAGCTAGATATTCTTTTCGAAGAATTCTACAACTCAAAACCGATTCAAGAAAAGGAACCTCAAGTCATCAATGAACCAATTCCGAATAATGACCCCATTCAAACAAGTGAATCAGTTCCTGACAACAATCATGAATCATTTTCAAATTCTGCAGAGCAAGAAGAATCATCTTCAAGTGATATTTATTCTCAAAAGAATGTTCATTAACAACCTTCTCAAATCACCCAAACAACAAATCCATGAAATACTCCAAATGTGTATGTGCCACTGGATTTTGATCATCCAAATTTTGAGGAAAGAGTTCTTCCAAGCTATGATTCCATTTCTCAACAGAACTCTGGATTTTATGATGATAATGTTGACATTCATCAACACGATCCTCTTCCTCATGACAACAAGTGGTCACGTATGCGCAAAGATCATCCTACAGAACAGATCATCGGAGATCCACAAGCTGGTGTTTCTACCCGTACTACAGTCAATGAGTGTCTTGTTGCACTTTCACTGAGTAACATTGAACCCAAAACCGTCTCTGAAGCTCTTTGTGATCCTGAGTGGGTTAAAGCAATGCAAGATGAATTAGCTCAGTTTGAGAGACTGAAGGTATGGAGATTGGTTCCAAATCCAAGGAAAGAAGAACCAATTCGCACCAAGTGGATTTTCAAGAACAAGAAGGATGAAAATGGAGTTGTAGTAAGGAACAAAGCTAGATTGGTTGCAAAGGGTTATTGCCAACAACCTGGTGTGGATTTTGACGAAACTTTCGCTCCTGTTGCAAGAATGGAGGCCATTCGTATATTCTTAGCTTATGCCGCATTCAGAAACTTCACAGTGTTTCAAATGGATGTGAAGACAGCGTTCTTGAATGGAGAACTCAAAGAAGAAGTTTACGTGGAGCAACCTGAAGGTTTTGTTGATCCTAAGAAGCCAAACCATGTCTACAGGTTAGACAAGGCTCTCTATGGTTTGAAACAGGCACCCCGAGCATGGTATGATTCCTTATCTACTTTCTTACTCAAAGGAGGCTTTACCAAAGGTACTATTGATCCTACCCTGTTTATTCGTAAGCAAGGTAAACATGTTTTACTTGTCCAAATATATGTTGATGACATTATATTTGGGTCAACCAGTCAAACATTTTGTCGAAATTTTTCATCTCTAATGGTCAATCATTTTGAAATGAGCATGATTGGGGAAATGAATTACTTTTTGGGTCTACAAATCAAACAATTACCAACTGGTATTTTTATATCACAAGGTAAGTACATACAAGATATGTTGAAAAAGTTTGAAATGACTAATTGTACTTCAATTTCAACCCCAATGGCTGCTCGTATAAACATTAATGCTGATGAAAATGGAAAACCATTTGACCAAAAGAGGTATAGAAGCATGATTGGTTCGTTGTTGTATCTTATAGCATCTCGCCCAGATATAATGTTTGCAACATGTATGTGTGCTAGGTATCAAGCCGCTCCGACTGATTTACATTACCAAGCTGTGAAACGAATTTTTCGTTATCTGAAGGGTATACCCAATCTTGGTCTCTGGTATCCAAGGGATACTGGATTCAATTTAACTGCCTATTCAGATGCAGATCATGCAGGTTGTAAGCTTGATCGCAAGAGCACATCTGGTACTTTACAATTCTTAAGGGATAAGATTGTAAGTTGATCATCCAAGAAGCAAAATTGTGTATCACTGTCAACAGCGGAGGCTGAATATGTGGCTGCTGCTAGTTGTTGTGCTCAAGTGTTATGGATGAAAACACAACTTACCGACTATGGTCTGAAATATGATCGTGTCCCTATCTACTGTGATTCACAAAGTGCCATTGCAATTGCTGTCAACTCAGTCAATCACTCACGCTCAAAGCACATTGATGTGAGATATCATTTTCTCAAAGATCATGTTGAGAAAGGTGACATTGAACTCTACTTTGTGGGAACTGACCACCAACTCGCTGATTTGTTCACAAAACCACTGGACGAAAAGAGGTTTAATTTCTTAATCTCTAAACTTGGTATGCTAAATCTTGATCCTTGATTCACTTTACTATGGAAGGAATTCTTGATTCATTTTTCAAAAATCATAAAAAGTTGAAAAACAAAAATCAAATACAAAAATATAAAATTTTGAAAAATAACAAAAAGATTTTTTAATTTTTCTTTTCTTTTATTTCAAAGTGGCTTGCATATATTCTGTATGCAACCCGTTCTTCATTAAACTATTTATTTTAAAAGTGGTTTACATATACTCTATATGTAACCCGTGTTTAAATGATATATTTATTACTTCGTGGCTTATGCATACTCAGTGTATAACCCATACTTATTTGTGTTATTTATTTTATAAATAGTTTGCATATACTCTGTATGCAACTTGGTTTTAAAATAAAATTATTTATGTTTCAAAATTGAAATTAATTCATGTTGTTATATATATAATTTGATATAAGATAACATGGAATTGAACGCCTTTGTGTACTTCCAAGTGGTCTTATATGAATGTATATGTGTAAAACAAGATGTTAATTGCAGATTTTGTTACACCTGTTTCAAAAACTCTCAGTTGTTGATATGAGAAGCAAAGGATTGAACGCCTCCTGAGTTATCTCATTTTGAACAATTGATTGAGTTCATTTTTCATAAAACCTGTTTTGATTTCACACAAATCATTTTTGCTCCACCTTTTCTATGAAAACTTTCAAAATTTACCTTTGCATAGATTAAGGGGGAGTTTGTGATTTCAAAATTTCAAAACTTCAAATGTGTTTTCAAATTATTTTTTTTTTACACACATTTGATGATTTTTCAAATGATTTTCATCAAGTGAAGTTCGGTGTTTAGTTTGCATTTGAGCGATTTGTTCACTCCATGAACTTCATCATCACCAATAAGTTCTAACCTAGGAGTATTCATTTTTTTGATAGTAAGGGTATTTTGAGTGATAATGATTTCGTGCAACTAGGATGGAGGGAGTAAAGTCGAAAAGTGAGAGGTTATGGTGATAATGTTGTGAGAAAAGGGTTAAAAGAATTGATACCCTTCCCTAAAATTCTCAAATCGCCGGGTAAAACACATTTCTATCGGATGTCATTTCTTGATATGTCGGTATTAAAGAAGCCTTCATGGACCCACTGAAGCGATGCACATCCTTACCTAACCACTCAAGTGTTTATTAACAAATGCTTGTTTTATTTCTCACGGAGATTTTCTCATTTCTATTGACTCTTCATTTGGAAGACGTTGATATTGAAAAAGGGTGACACTCTGCTCCAGTCCCCGACTTCATTTGATCACTTTGTGTCTAGAGCTCTTGTGATTGATCATTAATTTGATCGTTATTCATTCTTTAGGACACATTTGCGTCATATCTTTGTGATATACATGCATATCTTTGTGATATAGCCGGAACATTTGTAGTGATATCTTAATTGATATTTCACGATGATCAAATGGAAATCCTACCATTGCTAACATCATTTCCCGCTTTGAACGTAGGTCTCATAATTGCATTTTTGTAATTATTGAGTTAACAAGAAGTCTATTGTGACCTTGGATTTTTTCCTAAAAGTCTTTAAGGATAGTAGAACATGGTTATCAAGCGCCTAGGTAACACTGACCATGGTTTACATTCTTTGAAGCATTCTTGAGGTTGGAAAGCCAAAAGATCGAACTATGTTAGAGGTTTGCTTTGTGCTTTTCTCAATGATACATAGGAAATCCGATAAATGATATACTTTTCTTTCGGTCATTTCATTAATCCTTTCGATTTTTGAATACAAACGGATCTTTCTTATCCGGTTTCTTTTCTCATCACCCGAACACAGAAAACACCAACACCATGATACAATGTTTATCCCAACAACTTCAATCTCACATTTTAGTCATCCATAAGAACAATTGGGTTGGATTATATGATTAGATTGATGTTTTGATGGTTGATAATTCTCCATGAGCATAATGTCTAGAACTTAGTCATGATTATTTCTTTCAAACAATTCAATCAATCAATGTTTGCATAATGACATTGGTTCCCAACTTTGTCATTATGAGGGGGAGAAAATAGTATGATTGATGATTATTGATTAGGAGAAGAAATTAGAATGATTGATAAGGACAAGGAGAAAAGTTTGTGTTTGGTTGTTTCAATTGCTTTCAGAGATACTATTATTCAGCTTCAAAAATCGAAGATACTGTGATTACTCATGGATTAACTCATTCAAATATCTACTCTCAAAAGTGCTTAAGATAATGTGACAAAGAAGAAAAGCCTCAAAATGAGTCTTCATCAAATTAAAGATCTTCACGTCATTCAACAAACACTTTACCTAAAGCTACATTGCACATATCAAGGGGGAGAGTACATATCTCTGAAAATTCATTCCAAAACTTCAAAGAAAAGACTTCAAGATTCAAAGATTGAAGAATTCAAGACAAGTTCATACCTTCCGTACCTCAAAAGACAACTCTGATTCATGATTCAACAATCTTCAAAGATTCAAGACATACACACACTCATCATTCTCTGTTCTATAAGAACATTGAGAATCAACAAATGATTTAACTTCAAGAAGTCCAAGACCTAGACTGAATCAAGTTATCCAAAGACAATGAGAAAGCTTTGAAAACTTGTTTCAACACACCAATTGTCTTCATCACCGGGCTCATCAAACTCATTCCTAAAAGACAAAACAACACGTACTTCAGACCAAACAATATATCACTAAGGGGGGGAATGTTAGAAATCCAAAAATAGTGATACATTGTAATTTAAGTTATGGACTTACTTGTTGTTAAGTCATGAGTTGATGATTTCTAAGGTTGAGGGGCTAATAGTGTTAATTAGCATAGTTGGATAGTTTAGACTATAAATAGCCCTCAATTCCTTAGAAATCATAACTTTTGCATAACATAAGCATAACTCTTGACATAATTTCCATACCATTATATCTGAATAACACAAACACAAACACCAAGAACACACACTAACCAAACACCATTGTTGATGTGAATTCGGTTGATAAAATCGTGTTGATTACAAGTATTTTATGTAATTTTCTCACCAACTACTTTCGTAGTTGACCCTTTTGAAATTACTTAAGGCTAGACTAGTAGATCTCTTAGCATATGAGTCTTCCTCTTTAAGCTCATCTCATTTGACGACTGTTCGAGCATTCAAGACCAGGAGCTGTGAAGACATTCCTTTGTTTATTCAGTTCAAGACTTCGGTACTTTAAGACAATTGTTCTGTCTTTTGAATATTAACTATTCGGGGTATACCCCATGTTCTGTAATAACTATCATACTTCTTCCTCTATTAATATTATTGGCTGTGTTGGAACTTGTACTGTGTGCAATTGTGCTTATCTGTACATCCCGTATATTCCGCTTTAGCGGGGTGTTACAATAGAGCAACCTCTATTTCTTAAAAATCTTCATTTACCTTTATGAATCTTTAATCTTGGTGGTTTGGAGTGATCCCTTTATCTATAACTGTGGTGTTTCGTCCTTTATCAATTATAGTGGTGAGATCCAAAATTTTCAATTCCTTTATCTGTGATTGTGGTGGCTAGACCTTTATCAAACATCAGGTGGGTTGGAGTGTTTCCTTTATCCTTGATTCCGGTGGCTTAGCCTTTATGAGTCTTGGCGGTTGATTCTTTATCTATCATTTTATTTATCGTCTTGTTTTGTTGTTTATTTCATAAAATCCAGAAAATACCAAATTTTATTGTCTTGTTGTTTATTTTCATAAAAAAAATTCGAAAATACCAAAAGTAGTCGTTTTAAATTCCACTGTGCTTAGTTTTTTGCGTGATTTACTCATCAGATTTGGTATCAGAGCCAGGTTCTAAAAAGGTTTCTTAATCTTTTTATCCTGTTGGTGTTTGTTTCTTTGTTGAAAATCTGTTTGGGTAGAGTTGTCTCAAAATTTCACAGATCAGATCTATCTTTGAAAATTGTTGTTTAGATCTTAATGTGTTTATTCATGAAATTGTGGTTTCCAACTTTAGATCTGATCGCGCTTGTCTAGATCTATTTTTATATCTTTTGATTTAGATAATAAAAATGGGTTATAATTCGAAAAGATAGGCAACTTAAGTCTCTTGAAAAACAAATGGGTGAAATCTTAGACGTGTTAGAAAATCATGTGAGTGAAACAAAAAAGAAAAATGCTCGTAAGAAACTCACTGATTGCAATCCAACTTTCATGGAGATTAGATCAGAACCTATTTCTTTTAAAAAGATAAAAGTTGAGATCGATATTGAACAAGAGCCTATTTATGATAAAGAAGAAATGTTTGAGATTGATGATGACTTTTTGCTATTCAAGAGAACCAATCATTCACTTGAAATGATGGTGAAGAAGTAATAGAAGCTGACCTTGATGATTTCTTGATGATTCGGAATGCTAATCGTCCTCATGAAGCTATTGTTGATGAATCATGGCAAGAAAATATTTTCCAGCTTTGATTTTGTTATGCTACTGGTGAAGAAAAGTCTATAGAAGCTGCAACTGGAGCTCCAACTGAAGCTCCAACTGAAGAGCCATCTGACAACCCAACTGAAGAGCCATCTGACGACTCAACTGAAGAGCCATCTGAAGATACAGCTGACGATCCAACTGAAGATACAACAGATGAGTCAACTGAAGTTTCAACTGAAGTTTCATCTGAAGTTTCATCTGAAGTGTCAACTGAAGATCCATCAGTTGAAGTTCAACAAGCAATGTCTATATGCCTAATGAAGAACTTTGTGCCTACTAAGTCACTACCAGTTACAACTCAATGGCTTAAGGAAGGGATAGGGGTAACAACTACTAACCGAACACTTGTGATTATTTTCAAATTCGATTATTATGGTCTGGATTTTTGTGTAATTCCTATGCATGCTCCTATTTCGGTACTTGATAATAATTGTCATGATGTTCACTTGAACACTAGTTCATTGCGTGTTCGAAAGAGGCAAGTCACTCTTAATCGTTTATGGTCTGATGAAATGATTAAGGCTGAAGTGACTTCATTATTTGTTCCCGTTGATATGTATAAGTATGATAAGGCCATCAGATGGGCTGAAATGTCGAGTTTGTTTAAAACTTGAAGGGTTGATTTTCTTGGTAATCATCAACAATTCATATTGAAGTCTAGAGTAGAACCGACAAATATCGTTTTGGAAGGTGTGAAGAAAGATACTTATGTGATAATTCATTTTGAGAATGTTGAAAATTCCTACTTGGAGGCTGATTTATTTGTTGATTTTAAAACCACTCAGCAACACTTTTCATTCGATCTTGAAGCCAGTGGGAAGGTTAAATGTAAGATGAAGACTAAGGTCGAAAATGAATTATTTGTTAGTCTAGTTGAGTATAGAAAAGGTTTAGAACATGATACTTTTGTTTATTCTCATTTTATGAGAAGGTTTGCTGAAATGTTAAACCCATTAAGGTATCTGGAATATGATTTGTTGGCTGATCCTAAGGTCAATCAGCAGCACTTTTTATTTAATCTTAAAGCTGATTGGAAAGTTGAGTACGAGGTGAAAATGAAGTTATATGTGTCTGGTCTTATAAGAACTAATGTGCAGCAAGTCGAGAATGAGTATAGACTTCATTGTAAGATCAATTGTAAGATGAAATACAATCTGATCGATATGTGTGTTGAAACACATTTTAGCTTTATAATTCTGGTCCTTCTTGAGTTGAAAGAACGTGATTTGTATGTGTGGTTAGAGAAGTGTAATATCATGATAAACAAGCTCATCGTTACAACAAGTATTGAAGCGAATAATCTGGTCTTTGTTGATTTTTCCAAGTTTGATCGAGCTTCGTATCCGTTAGTTCTTGAGTTCATAATGGATCTCGAACTTTCTCACTCTCTATCAACAATCTTGGAAGTTGATGTGCTGGAATTTCTTTTATTTAAGAAATCTGAAAAATCAAGCTTTGTTACCGGGTTAGGATTATCAGAAATTTATGACCCTGAAGATGTTCAGAAATGAAAACTCAAAGCCTTACTTTAAGGACTTAAGGGCAAGTCCCAAAAAAGAGGGAGAGATTGATGCGAAAATGACCCCGGTCCATTTCCACATAAAAAGGTTGGTTTGTATATTTGCTAATCGAAGTTCAGCAAGCAACCAATTACCCTTGGTTATCCTTTATTAGCAATATACTTGATTCAAGAATGCCCAAGTCATCTGAACCGAAAAGAAATTCTGAGCTGAAGGAAATTTCTGAGCTCAAAGAAATTTCTGAACTAAAAGAAATTTCTGAGCTGAAAGAAGTTTCTGAGCTAAAAGGATTTTCTGAACTAAAAGAACTTTCTTAGCTGAAAGGAATTTCTGAACTGAAAGAAATTTCTGAGCTGAGAGAAGTTTCTGAGCTGAGAGGAATTTCTGAACTGAGAGGATTTTCTGAACTGAAAGGATTTTCTGAGCTAAAGTCATCTGAACTGAAAGAAGGTTCTGAATTGATAACTCCCTCTGAACAAACCTCATTGAAACAACTTCAACTGACCACATTCATTAAACTAGTCATCACCAAATGTGTTCAGCCACTGCTCAGATCAGAAAGCAAAACACTTCATAAACAAGTCTTTAGTAACTTCATTTCAGAAGTGCTACTAACCAGTGACCACTTGCCAGTTACCAGTTCTCAATCATTCACTTCAGTAGCGGATTTCATTTTTGAGTTTCTGAAATAACTTGTCTCACATCAGTAATGAAGCGTATCACTTTTGTTTCAACAACCTTTTAGCTAACAACTCTAGTGAAGACTCGTCAGATAAAGCTCCATTAACTTGCTCCAGTCACGAGGCTTCAGAAATGGATTTCAGATTTATTTCAGTAAAGTTATCTCAGTCACACTCCAGTGAACCATTTCAGTGGACAGCTTCAGATGATAACTCTAGTGAGTTGCTTCAGATTCACGCTCCAGATGGGATCCTTCAGATTCATGCTCCAGCAAAGATCCTTCAGATTAGGCCACCAGATCCACTTCAGAATTTTGTCACCTAGTTACTTTCATCCAATAAGAAGCAGACACATCAGAATGTTCTAGAAGCTTATGGATAAGAATGGACATGTGGATGTGACACCTTTTCTAACGGTTTGCATGTGACAATTGTGAGGACCATTTCCAAGGGAATAATTCTAGAAGCTGCACATGCCCTTTTTCTATTGGTTGTCTAAAAATAGTGGTGGTCCTTGATGTCTATGACAGCCTTTTATTTTGTTTAATATTGTATTTCTTTAATTCTAGAAAATAGGATTAGTGGCTATAAATAGAGGCTCATTTCTCATTGTAAAAACATATTATGTTGAATGAAATTAATATAGCAGCCTCTATTTCTTAAAAATCTTCATTTACCTTTATAGATCTTTGATCTTGGTGGTTTGGAGTGATCCCTTTATCTATAATTGTGGTGGTTCGTCCTTTATCAATTATAGTGGTGAGATCCAAAATCTTCGATTCCTTTATCTGTGTTTGTGGTGGCTAGACCTTTATCAAACATAGTGGTGGGTTGGAGTGTTTCCTTTATCCTTGATTCCGGTGGCTTAGCCTTTACGAGTCTTGGTGGTGGATTCTTTATCTATCATTTTAATTATCGTCTTGACGATTCACACTTTGTTTGAAAAATTGACATTGAACACTGATCAAGTTCTAAAGACTCAAAAGATGAAAGTGAAAAGTGTTCATTCTGATCCACTGGCTCTTGTAGTTGAAAAGAAGTCTTCAAGAGGTTCAAGGAAAAGTAGAGTTGAACTTGAAACTAATTCGGAGTTAAGTGATGTAAGTGATCCTGAACTAGATCAAAAGGACCTTGAGATGTACAAAGAATTAGCTTACTTCACAAAGGCTTTCAAGAAGAAATTCTTCAAGAAGAAACCTACTAATAATCAGCTTCGGTCTTCCTCAGTTTCATCATATGCCAAGAATGCAAATGTTCCTAAGTTTGAGACCTACAAGGAGCCAGTATGGGAAAAGAAGTTTGATAATGAGAAAAAGTTTGAAAGGAAAGTCTTGGAAAAGAAGAATGTGGATAAAAAGTGTTATAAATGTGGGATTCTTGGTCATATTGTCACAGATTGCACCAAACCTCGTCAGAAAAATTCAGAGTACTATAAATACAAGCTCATGCTGGCAAAACAAGAAGAAAGTAGGATTGCTCTTCTAGCTGAGGATGATAAATGGCTTCATCTCACTGATGGTGAGACTGATGAACTTGCAGCAAATGTGTGCTTCATGACAAAGATCAAGAAGTCAAAGGAGCTTGATGATGATGCTGTAGATTCTACTGAAGAGGATGATGAGGTAATCACAATACCCAAGAAACTGTTAGGATTTTATATGGATAAAAGTGAAGCAGCTATTCAAGAAGGTAAAAAGAAAAACAAAGAGATTTAAAAAATAAACAAAGATTTAAAAGAAAAAGACCAAATCTTATATAACTTTCAAGTTAAATTTGATCTACTTCAAAAAGAATTTGACAATTTAAAATATGAAAAAGCTAGAGTTACTTTTACTCCAAATTCCAAACTTCATCTTGAGAAACAAGAACTTGAAACCAAAGTTCTTGAATTAAACAAGATCATGAAACAATTGGAAGTCGAGAAAACAAATAAGAAGCTTCGAGCAAATGCTTTGATTGAGGACATAGAGTCATTAAATGTCAATTTGAATGAGTCTACCCCTGATTTGAAAGAAATGGAAGATAAAATTTCTAACCTAAAATATGATTGTTGTATAAAAGATTCTCTTTATCAACAACTTGAAAAGAAAAATGAGGAACTCAAAACTGAAATAGATTTTTATCAAGAAAAGTTGTACAAGATTAATCGAACTTATTAACAAATCTATTTGAATAGGCCAAGAAATTCAAAAACTCAAGTCAACTCAGGGTTAGGTTATGTCAATTCAGAATATTTGCTCAAAGCACAAGAAGAGGTTCCTTCCCTGTATAAAGTATCTCATATGAAAAGTGGGATGACTGATCAAATTGTGAGACCAAGTCATGGTGATGTTGAGGCAGATGATTTTCTAAAGAAGGGTGCAAATGTTTACTTCAATTATGAATTAATTGATGAGTCATTTGATTTTTTAACACGCCCTGTGTGTCAAAGCAATAAAAATAATCATGAGGTAGAGGTTCCAGAAATACTTGAGTGTTTTAAGGAAAAACCTTTGGATGATTCAACTTCATTTCCAAAACCTGAAAATCTCAGACCTTATATACCCCAAAGTGTTTTGGAAAAAGAAATTGATGATTTGAAAAAGTCTCTTGATGAAAAACATGCACTCATAGAAATTTTGATGGCTCAAAATCACTGTGATAACAAAAGAAATCCATCAAAGACAAATTCCTCAATGTGTGATCAACCAGGGTGCTCTGTATGTGAAATTGTGAATGAAACTGAGCAAACCAATTCTGAAACATTAAAACTTCAAATCAGTCTACTTGTTCAATTTGTGAAATTTTGAATGCATTTGTACAAAGTGATCTTGAAGTTGTGCATGTTTCTGGTCAAACTGAATGTACTCATGGCGAATGATCTGACACCCTAAATGGTTGAAAAATTGCACAAGAAGCTGGAAACAAATCTGTAAAAAAGATGTTCCCCATAATACGATCAATCTTCTTAAGAATTCCCACTCCCTTTTTCTGGCTTTTGGTTCCACGTGTAATGTAAACACATACTATTAATATCCAACATTTCAATCATTTCTACACATTCTTTAAACTCCCGCATGCCAATTCTAATAGATGAAGAACCAGAAAAACTATCTTCTAAATTCAATGAAGAATTGAAATCACCAAGCATAATCCATGGCCGATTACCAACTAAAACCTTATGCTTACTAAGATTCTGCCACAATTCCCTACGGTTTTTGTAATAGTTGTCTGCATAAACAAAGGAGTAGAACATTGCTTTCTTGTCAATTTTATAAATTACCTGAGCATGCATTACTTGATCCGTTTGGGAAAGCACCATGACATCAACAATATCATAATTCCATCCCAAAATAATACGAGTTCCTTTAGAGCAAAGCCCCCCATTAGAGGTCCAATCCCAAGATTTACAAATTTTCTTACACACACTAACCAATTGGGAAATATCCATATGAGATTCCAAAATTGCACAAATATGAAGTTGATTTTCGTGCATCACCTGACAAACCTCTTTTTGTTTCAGGGGGCGGTTCAACCCCTTTATGTTCTAAGAGGCTATACTACCTATTAGAAACATCATGTGCAGGAGTGCTTGCCCCTGTTTTTGTTTCCAATGGAATTTGTTCCCGATCCCATAAATTGAGCAGATTCATTCTCAATAATATTAATAACTTCATCACCATCTGAATCAACCTCCACATTATAAGTATTATTAGCAACCTTGGCTGATCTTGATTAAGACCATCCTCAGTTTGCTCTAGATCATCATTAAGGACCCCAAAAGTATTACTAGTCTTCACGACAGGCTGGAATGGTGTAGAAGAAGTAGCACCATCCTTAGCTGGTTTCTTAGCATTTGACGTTCCATTACCATTATTTCCCACCGGTCGGTACTCGACTTTCTGCTTTTGTTTATTCATATTAAACCCACTTTTGGTTTGACTGCTTTTTCGACCTTTAACTTGTGTAAATCCATCAGCATCTACTGTTACTTTCTGTTTTGTAGGTCTAACCTGATTAGGACACAAATCTGATTGGTGCCCAAAGACACAACAATGAGCGCATCTTGGAGGAAACCATTCATATTCAACTTGCATTACTTCCTTTGTATATCCATCTCCATCCAACTCGGGGATTGCAATAGACAATTCCTTTATATAATCATTCATGGCAGAAATCTCAATAAGTGCACTTGCATAGCTACTCCGCCCCCATGAATCAGAGCACATATTGGTCGTATAAGTATCAAGGAGTTTAGCATTACCTAGCTTTGAAGCAAGCATGCTGAGCCCATCCTCAGAATATGCCGCTATTGGGACATTGTGTATTTTAATCCATACCGCCAATTCCTTTGGCTCAACCTTCTTTAATTGTACATTTGGAGACCAAATGTTTAAAAAAGATTGGCATATTACGAATTACCCAAGGTCCTCCCTCCAATACATTCATCATACCTTTCCTCTCTGAGAACTTAAAGAAAAAGAACCCATTCGCATTCATCAGTACCTTCTGTAGGCCAAATTTCGTCTAGTTTAATTTTACAAAGTATTCAATCATCGGGTAGGCAAGTCGGTCACCTATAAAGTAACCAAATAGAGTATTAGCAAGCTTGTCTTGTACCAATCTGACCGATTCCTTAGGTAGTACAACATCAACATCTTCTCGTCCAATAGCATTCTCTATCTTCCTGAAATTCATGACTTTTTTCACCGAACCCTCCTTTAACTTTGAAGCATATGATTGTTTCCCTTCATCAGCCATAGGTTGCTTCCCTTTATCCTCAGGTTGGACAGGATCACAAGCAGGCTGGTCCTGCTTATCAGTCGCGTTTATCACATCATTAACAATTGCGTTAACATCCAAATCAACATTTATTCCATCAATATTTTGATCCATAGCAATATCATTAGCAGCAGCATCTTTCCGCTCCTTCTTTTCACCATTGTTATCCTCCTTAATCATAGAAGAGGATGGAGACGCCACATTGCTAGGAGTTTGAACAGTGGGACGAGACCCACCACCTAGCTTTCCATCATCCGTCTTCACCCTACCCTCAGCATTCATTCCACCAGATTTCTTGCCCGCGCTGCTCACTTTGTTGGGATTAGGGTAATATATTTATTAATATTACGAACAGGCAATCTTTTACCATCGATATTCTTAATTTTTCCTGCTAACCCAGAAGGTTGGGCCTTATTTACATTCGATCTCTCCATACCAGCAATAAAACATGCAGAACAAAATAGCAAACAACACCAATTATAAACAAAAGAAGATCAGCACAAACCCTAGCTCTAGAATAAACCCTAGGCCACGATCGATCCCCTTAAATGATTAGATACCCAGGTTAATTCAAAGAAACTAACGCGTAGAATCCAAAAGAACCGAGGATGCTAACCAAAAAGAAAGATCAAAATCGTAAACGTAGGGTGGCGGGAAAGAAAACAAAAAAGAAAAAAACCCTAATACGAAAAAAAATAGCTAACCTAAATCAAGATTACGATCAGATTCCATAGAATAAGATAATAATCACGATAAGATAGGGCTGATTTGATACGAATTCGGGTTAGAAAAGAAGAACACATGTCGCAATTCTAGAGAGAGAGAAAGGGTTTTGGCTTTTTGTTGATTAACATTACAAATAAAATCGTTATGAGATAATATTTATCCTTTTGATGAGTTTAGATGCATGTTTAGGGTTTCTATGTGTTATTTATCCTTTTAATCTGTTCTTTTTCTCATTTGATAAAGATTTCTGGGTTGGGATTTGAAGGTTTGGGTGAATTCTGGAAATTGGTTTGATTTTGTTCTAAGTGCCGAAGTTTTTGCTCGGCAATCAATACAAATGTTGACGATCATCTTCAAATCTTCATATTTTTCTGGGCTTGCTTGTAAATATCCATTTTTTAATGAAGGACGCCGAGATGTTTGCTCGGCAAACAAGTGTTTTCAACTACATGCAGAGCTCTTTACTCGGCATACTTTAAAAGTATTTTATCTGACCCTCAAACCTTTACAAAGGATAAATAACATGATTATGTTAAATTGCCATTTGCCGAGGTTTTTACTCGGCAAATCATTGTTTTCTCAGAATCCATCCAAAGGATTTCAAATGTGTGTAGAGCTTTGAGCTCGACTATTTTCAGGTTTTCATGAAAATTTTTCCACAAGTACCAAAGTTCTCATTTGCAGAGCATTTTGCTCAAGCAAATCAATAAAAATCTTTTTCAAAATACCTTATTTGCAGAACTTTGTGCTTGAATTCCTTCTTGTGATTTCCTTGAAATAATTTTCATAAATTTTTCTTGAATAAAGCTGTTTGCAGAGCTCTATTCTCGGCAAACAACACATTTTTCATGAAAACTTTTCTAAGTCCTTTGAACCATTTGCAGAGCAATAAGCTCGGCAAACCATAATTTTCTTGAAAAAAGTTTCTAAGTCATATTTTTCAAATCATATTGTTTGCAGAGCATTTTGCTAGGCAAATAGAGAAAGTCTCTCAAAAATGACTTGAAACCAATCTTTCCTTGAAATGACTCTTTAACGTTTGGCAACATTCTTGTTGTTCAAATCAAAGGATCTTTCTTTAAAACATGTTGTTTGCCGAGATTTTAGCTCGGCAAACACATGAAATTAAACTTTCACTTTGTGTTTTCTTATATCTTTCTTTACTTAGTACGTGTCAATTGTATTTTGCATAAGTACTTGTATATTTGTGTTATATGTGTGTCCATTTATAGTTTTCATGAGTATTAGGGTAAGAAGCAAGGTATTGAACGCCTTTGTGTGTAACACCCCGCTAAAGTGGAATATACGGGATGCACAGATAAGCACAAGCACGTACAGTACTTGTTCAACACAGCCAATGACATTAAAGATAGAAGTATCGTAAGTTATTACAGAGCACGGGTTATACCCAGAATAGTCAATATCAAGAAAGACAGAACAATTGTCTTCACGGAACCAAGTCTTGAACTGAAATGAGCAAAAGGAAGTCTTCACAGCTACAGATCTTGAACGTACGAACAATCACCAAAGGGATGAGCTGAGAGAAGGAAGACTCCTATGCTAAAGGATCTAATAGCTTAGCCTGAAAAGCATGTAAGTTCAAAAGGGTCAACTACGAAAGTAGTTGGTGAGATTCACATAAAGTACTTAATAGGTATACATAATAATAATAATATGTATAATAAGAACAAGTCATAAGATCAGTACGTTTATCCGAAAGTACTTCGTAATAGTAAGATCAGTTTAAGAACAAGTAATGTACTTTATATGTATGTATATAATTACTGCTAACCCGATTGGCCAAAGATGAACAATAATATACCAGTAAGCTCACGTAATCAAGTAAGTTAAATACATATGATCTAGATCAGAACAAGTACAGATAATATGCATCCTCCAAAACTATAGAAAATGAGGGTGGGCCTACCCTAACAGCGCTGTCTATAATTACCTACGGTTCATTCCCTGAACTGTGGGATACGAATTGATAGCAGTAAAAATAGAACTCATACATAAATCAGTAAGTACATAATAGAGAACATTTGTAACCATATAAATGCATTCAAAATCCTGCCCATTCAAGATCTAGATACACTTTAGAAGATAATTCAGAATCATTTCATAAGTATTTCATATGATCATAAAATAGTATGTAGAACAGTTCGAGAACATATACGTATATATATATATATAAAAATAGTTTTTATACTTTTCAGTCCCCGATAAAGAACTTTGAACAAAACGTACGAAAAGGGGATAAGTGAACTCACAGTGATCTGGTACACGCACAGTTATTGAGCACAGAGAACAAGCACAGAGATAGATAGGTTTTATCTATCAAAATCCAAGCACACCTTGACAGGAACCTAAGTACACGTTGTTGGTCACATAATATGCACATATATTAGTCTTGGTGATTATTTAATCACAAAATGTCCTTGATGATCTGATGATTTGGTCCTTAATGTACTTAAAATGTTTTGACACAAAATGGACTTTAAATGTACTCAAGTACTTGAACTAAACTCAACTTGTACATCTTCGAATACCCACAACCTACTTATATCATTAATTAGTTGTTCATACATTATTAGTGATCTTAATTAGGGTTTTGGACAATGAATGTTGCCTTTAGTATCGACCTTTAGTCTTAAGCACTGTACCTGGTTGTTTGTAAAATTCGCACTTTTATTATAAAACTAATTATGTTGTAATGTACTTGATTGATGATCGGATTATGTTCATAGTTAAAGTTTGAACTTGTTTTACCAAAATTGTTAAGTCTTTTGTATTTGTGATTACTTGTAATGAAACTAGGAACTAATCTAGGAATAATGCACAAGATCGTTTCGATGTTATCGAGTTAAGGTTGTGTCATAAGACTAGGTTCAAGATCGTCTAGGCCAAGCATTTAGATCGTCCCACCTTATGTATTCAGATCGTCCCAAGGTTATATTTTAGATCGTCTTAGGTCTCTTGCCTTGGATCGTTTTAGGTTTCCCTGTTTCAACTTCATTTAGATCGTTCTGGATCCTTCCTCATTTGGATCGTCTGGCTAGCTTCCATTCGAATCGTTTCAAAGTTAATTATCAACTTGTTTTATTAATAAATCAAGGCTGTACTTTTAGGAACTTGTCAAATTGATTTGCCTTGGTCTTGCGATTAGATCGTCCTAGTTACTGGCTAAAGAGATCGTTTCATAATTCGGGACCAAACGGACCGTTCTAGCAGCTCAATCATTTAGGTCGTCTTGGCTCTTCTCTTGATTTAGACCATTTCACATGCACTTCAAATAAAATTATTCTAATATTGCTAGGTTCTGATTTCGTTTAGGTCCGTATATGTGTACACAAGATCCTTCTTGAATAAGTACAAGATTAATATCAAGATCATGCCTTTTTAGCCCGAACAAGTTGTTCTATCTAGATTAGGTAACAGATCGTTTTACATAACATCAGTTTAAGTTGTTTTAACATTAAACAAGTTTTAGATCGTTTTAGGTTCAGTATAAGATCGTCCTAGAACCAAGACAAGATCGTTCCAGGTTCCAAGAATTATGAACGAGGCACAAGTTCGATTCAAGAACATGTGTTTGAGCAAAACCAATCCAAAGGATCGGTTACCCATTGAACGTACCAACAACCCCACAACACCACAACAAGATCGATAAAACAATGAACTATGAACCAAGACTGGCCAGGACGATCTTAATAAGATCGTCCTAGGAGATCGTCTTAGTTCTTCCAGGACGGTTGAAACATGAACAAGGACTTACACCATTGTCTAGATCGAATCCGGGATAAGTTAGAACATAAAACTTGTACGTATATACATAATAACACTAACCCTTAACACTTTTAACGATTTCAAGACCATCTGAAGCACAAATAGGACGTGGCACATCAAGAACACATTTTCCTCATTTTCAAAAATGGGTTTTGTAGATTTAAGCATGTTATGACCCAAATTTGTTCACCAAAATGATGTTAAACACATTTAGACACAAACCCATTGATTATTAACATGATTTCTTAACAGAAATCGGACCAAATCATCAAGAACAAGAACATAAAAAGTACACTTTTATTTTGATCAAATTCTCAAAAGATGTTATTACCTGCGATTTGATGCTAGAAACGTGTTTTGATCGTCACAAGGAACCCAAAAGTACAAACGATTTCACTCAAACAACCCAAAAATCAAAATGGTGATTTTTAGTGTGTGAAAATGGTGGTGGAGAGCCTGACTATGTGTTTCTAGTGAGAGAGTGGTGTTTGGAGGTGATAAATGAATAGTGAATTTTCTCACACTACAATTTTCTATTTATACCTTTTCCAAATGAATGCACTAGGTATTTCCAAGGGACTATTTGTGAACATTTTGCACTAGAACAATTATGGACATGGACATTTATGAACCGAACCTTCATATTTTATCGAATTAATTCATAATCTGTCACATAACTCAAGATTTAAGATCAAATTGACCTTCAAATAAGCACATATTTTACGTCTAAAGTACGTCAAGGACTTAATCAAATTGAACTGTCTGGCCGTTCAGGTGGTGAAAGTACGATTTAAGAAACTTAATTAGAATATTTATAAGGCGGTTGTTACATTGTGTACTACCTTTGTTGTCTTATTTTTTAATACTTATGAGATTCTATAAATTGTCATGTTTCTTATATATATTAGGGTGAGAAGCAAGGTATTGAACGCCTTTGTGTACTACCTTTGTTGTCTCATACTTAATATATGTACGAAATATTGTTTTTGTGAAAATAATGTGTCTAAGTTGTTCTAATGTGTATATTTCTTTGTGTGGTGTCTAAAAGTTTTTGTCAAATGTTGGTCAGTTTGTTTTTCTTTCAGGTTTTTCTTAAATTTATAAAAAGATGACAATGTTTGAAGAAGGTGCCTCAATGAAGATGCAAGCTAATCAAGCTTTACACATACCATCTGCATTTAAATTTCCAATCATTACCGAGATCCTTAATAATCATCCATTGAATTTTGTTCTCACAAATGGTGCAATTGTCCCTGAGAAGTATGTGTTTGACTTATGGGAATCAATTGAGTACATAAAAGCTGATAAGAGAAAGAAATCAGAAGACTTCTTTCAATATACTCTGGAATCAGAAGGGAAATTCTATCTGTGCAAATCCAACTTGGAGCAATTCAGAGCTATATTGGGATTCCCTGTGCATGAAGTATATGAAGAACTGCCTTCAGTTGAAGAAATGTTGACTGCAGTTCATGCATTGGGATATGAAGGAGAGTTGTCTTCATTAAGAGACTTCAAGAGGATGAATGTGGCTAAGTTGTGGCACACAATGTATAATGTACTAAATACTTGCTTGATGCCATCTCAGAAAGGGATTGATGCAATGACAAAACATTCTCTGTCACTTTACTATGCTGTCACTCACAATGTACAATGGGATTATGCCAAGATAATCTGGGAGAAAATGGCTCAAGTAGTGAAAGCTAAAGATGTGCAAGAAAGAAAGTACATCCCGAACATCAGATTCTTCACTCTAATAATTGAAGATGTTCTTGATTCCACAGATGTCATTCCCAAATTAGACAATAGCTTCAAATGTGTCCTTGCAATGTATAAATCAAATCTTAGAGGCACAGGTAGTGATGTTGCTAAACCTTTCCCAATTCCACCATTTCTGCTCAATCTGGTGCCGGCTAACAGTCCCCATCTTAGGACTTATAGAGAATGGTTAGACACAGTTATGGGGTCTGAAAGCCGACAGACTCCTACCCAAACTGTGCATAGGTCGCCAAGTGAGGGTCCTAGGAGTTCAAAAAAAAAGAGGGGATAGTGGAGAGGGGACTGTTGTGCCGCAAAGCAGGAAATCAAAAAGAGTATCTTTTGAGTCTCCCATCACACCTATTATTTCATCTTCTCAAACAACACCACCACCATCACAATCAACACTATCAATTCCATCAACACCTTCTACACCACTTCCATTTATTTCTTCTCCAGTTCCACCATTTCTTTCTCCACCTCAATCATCAACAATTCTTGCTACAACATCAAATATTCCTACTCCAATTCCTGGGAGAAGATTAAAAATGTGAGCTAGAAGGATTAAATCTAAATCTGGTTTGTTGGAGATCACAAAGAAGAAGCACAAAAAGAAACATTTTGCTTCATCTTCTAGTGCAAAGAGAGGAGTCGGGTATAGTTGATATTGATCAAACTTTTGGTACCTCGATGGATTTTAATGAGGAACATATCACACAAACCATTGAAAGTGTGATATCTGACGTTAATATAGAGGATAAGGGCACTGGAGATGATGGTGTGCCGGAGGAACAAGGAGGGAATGAGGGAGGAGTTGAAAATACCAGAAAGGTTGAGAGGTCCGGGCTAGGACAAGGGCATAAAGAAAACGTTAGCCCTCCAATAGTTGAAACACATGAGTCTAGCTGGGATGACAACCCTAGGGTAGAAGTCGAAAGCTCCCCACTCTTGCATGCACATAACTCTCCCAACCATTTTGACTCCTCACAACAGGAGTTAGTCTCACAAATGCACAGGAAACAACCACGTTCACCACACTCTCCTCATTTGGAGGATGAGAGTGTTGAAACCAGAGAGGACCAGCCCCACCTCTCGCCTTCAGTTCATTCACTTGAGTCTAGATATCCTAGGGACACGAACCTACAAGCTCAATTGAGTACTGATGCCGGAACAAGCGGAGAGGGACCCACTTTGTGTCACCCTCTAGGACAGCTTGGAAGTCCTGCCTTAGCTAACATTATGCCAGATTTAGTCCTCAAACAGAGACTGAGAGACAGTATGAACGCCAAAGTGACACTGCTGTTTCTCAGGATCAACCTGAGACTGTATTAACTGGCATTCTTAGTGACCCCAGTGTTTTTAGTGGTGTTGCCCAACAACAAGTCCCGGACAGTGATTTATCACAGTCTAGGACACAACTCGATTCTGGTTGTGAAGATAATGAATCTGAAACTGCTGGTGAAGGTCTAACCCGAGGATCTGCAGGAAATGCTGAAACAGCTTCAGCTGGTTTAGGTCACACCACAGGTGTGCCAACAACCTACGGGTTGGTTTCACCATCTTCTCAAACACCAACACCAATTCAAACAACACAAACACCCCAACAAACTTCATCAACTTCTCACCAACAAGAAAAAGACAGCACTTGCAATCATCTATTACAAATCTTAAGGTCTGAAGGTGATACGATTAACATGATTGACAGGGGAGTGTTGAATGCCTTAGAGTTGAGGGATAGAGAACTTGAGCATACGCGTCAAGTCAAAGCTTTGAAAGAGCAAGTACAAAGTCAGAAGGCTGAATATGATGCGAAACTTGATGCTTTTGAGCTGAGGTTGATCTCTCTAGAGTCTTGCCGACCGACCTCAGTTTCTACCAGACGGGATGATCCTGATTCGGATGATCACCCCAAGGGGGAGAACCAAGGAGATGGTCAAGCCAATGTTGTTAATACTTCATCAAGAGTTGAAGAAACTAGTGTTGATGTACAAATGGGAGATGGAAATGAAGAAGGAATCCAAGAAGAGGTTGAAGATCAAGCTAAACTTAATAGACTAGCTGAATGTAGAGCTAAGACTGATGAAATGTAGACGCAGCTTGGTCTAAATGTTGAAGAAGTTGAAAATGTTGAAAGCAGGGCTGAAATAAGAAGAAGATTAGAAGAAGTATTTGGAATGGGAGAGATAGAGGAAGAAGAAAAGATTCTTGATGAAGATATTATGGATGAGCGTTAATTGAATTTGCTGAAGGAGAGGCAGATGCAAAAGCAATTAAAGACAACATTGTGTTGAGTGTTCCAGAATTTGTAGAGACTCAAAGACCTACTGATGAACCAGTATTTGAAGAATTTGATGATCTTGATTACTTTACAACTGGTCCTTCATGTAGAAATGAAGCTGAAGAGTCTACAAATCTGTCTGTGTCAACTCCAAAGCAATATTCATTCAATGATTTTGAAGGGTTTGATGAGCTGAGAAAAACTCCTAAAGCCGTTTCTCAACATTTCAAGAAGTCTACTTTCAAACAAGTGTTAACAGAAGCAATCATTTCTGAAGAAGAACCACTTTCTGACTACTTCCCTACAGAACTAACTGAAGAACAATGGAACTTCGTGAAGAGGGGTACTTCCTCAGAGATCAAGCAAGAATGGTTGCACTTGGCACTAAGCCAAAGCAAGCTGCAATCAAGTCAAGATTTTTGGAGGAAAGAACATTTTCGAGCTTCTGTGGAGCTACTAAGGTTGTCAAAGTAGAAAGACCGGAATTTGCTGCTATGTATAAGTTTTAAGGATCTAAAACAAGTTGAAGAATACAGATCTCTCCTTAAACTTACAGATAGCTACAATCTAAATATTCTTGAAGATAAGAGGAAGTTCAGGATTGTGGTGCTGATCAGAGTGATTTTGATAAGGAAAACTCACATCTCTATACCTTGTTTTCATGTAAAGAGATAAAATGGCTTGATATACAGATTCAATGAAGCTCACTTCATACTCTTTCCTGTTGATGACATAATTTTCCTCTACAACCACTATGTTAATGCCATTCAAAGGTATCGGGAAGATCTTATTAATTTTGATGCAGTGAAGAGATACATGTCCAGTGTTGTTCAACATGCATCATTAGAAGATTTCCAGATCGGATTTGAGTTGGTTAAGAGGAAGATTAACGTTCCTTATCTAGATCAAAGTCTTTATACATAAGATATAGAAAGGCTGTATATTGGTCATGTTCTTGAGAAACCAACACTTGGAGTAATTTTTCTTAACAGCAGAAAGAAGAAGATATTTGTTAAAATGTGTGACCTTGCTTCTAATTCTGATGAAACCCTGGAATTTTGCAAGAATGTGATCAAAAGAATCTGATCAAAAGAATGCACTGCTTGATAAGGTAATCAGCAAGATTGATAAGAGACTGGGTTTCAGAGAGAGTATCAAAATGATAAGGGAAACAAAGAATGTTAAGAAGTCCAAGTATGTTGAGAGAGGAAAGGGAGGATGTTGGATCAAGTATGAACCTAGTAATGTTTTGGGACCACATAATCTTCCTCCTAAAGACTATGAAGCAAACATGCTGGTCCCCAAAGATAAACCAGAAGGTGACAACTGGTTCTGGCATCCAAACAAGAACAGACCAAATACTCGAGCTTAAAGACTGTTGATTCTCGGATACATTTTGACAAATCACTACTAAGGGGGAGATTGTTAGAAATATTATTTCTAGTAGTTGATTTGTATTTCATCATACTTTGTACTTGTTTGTAATTTTTATAAGTATGGAAGGGGATTTAATGTAAATTGTATAGAAGTATATAAAGCCCCCTCCATAGCTTAGTATTGTAACCTTTTACACATTCAAGCAAACCAATCTTTAACACATACACTTTCTCTCTCGGCACTTACACACACACAACCTCCATTAACACACACTAAAACACATACTTAAGCTCAATTATCATCATTACAATTACTAATTTATTATTTTGTTTGTTACATTTATTTGTTGAGTTTTAGTTTAAGCTGTCTCTATCAAATAGTTATGTGAGGTCATGTCCTTCTGATTTAGGGGTGGGCAGGCATAGGGGGTTTATGCTAGAGTAAAGAGAACCTTTAGGCTTAGATTCAGGAGTTGGAATGTAGGCACCATTAAGGGAAAGTTTTTAGAGCTATGAGATGCCTGTCTAGATGTAATGTAGACATTGCATGCTTTCAAGAAACTAGGTGGACAGGAAAAGTACTAGAGAGGAGAATGGATACAAGCTATGGTACTCTGGAGCGCCTAAGTCGATTAACGAAGTAGGGACCATCATGACCGAACGACTTAAAGACTTCGTTGTGCACATGGAAAGACACGGGGATAGGTTGATGTTGGTGAGATTGGTGATACAAGAGGAGACAATAAATGTGATCAGCGCGTATGCTCCCTAGTTGGGCCTGGGAGCAGTAGAGAAGAAGAGTTTTTGGGACTCACTAGATGAGCTTGTGAGGAGTTGCCTTGTTGACCAATGACTAGTGTTAGGAGGAGACTTAAACGGGCATATAGGAGTAGAGTCAGATGGCTACACAGGTGTACACGCGGAATTAGTTTTTGGATTGAGTAACAATGAGGGTCGCACGATATTGGAGTTTGCTACTGCACACGATCTGGTTATTGCAAACTCTTTTTTCCAAAAGAGGGATTCTCAACTGATTACTTTTTAGAGTGGCCTAAATAAAACTCAAATCGACTACTTCTTGGTGCGTAAAGGGGACTTTAGGGCTTGCAAAGATTGCAAGGTACTCCCGAGAGAGGTGAGCTACTCCAAAAATAGACTGTTGGTAATAGATTTTCTCATGAGTAGAAGAACAACCAAGACAGAGAAGGTTGTAAAGCCAAGAATCCTCTGGAAAAACCTGATGGGTGAAGCAGCAGAGACGTTTAGGTCGACGACTAGCTCGAGATTCACAAGGGAGATAAGAGACAGTTCGCATATGGAACCTGACGAGTTGTGGACACACTTGGCAGAGGGTATAAGGGAGACAGCAAAGTAGGTACTAGGGGTAACTAGAGGAACTAGACGACAACGGAGAGTGGGTATGGAATCTTGGTGGATTAGCAAAGGGGTCCAGTCCAAGGTCGCGACAAAACTTAGTTGCTTTAAGGATCTTCTCAAAAGCTGCCAGAACGGGACAAATGAAGAGTGGTCTTTGGCTAAGGAGAGCTACTACGAAGCCAAGAAAGAAGCAAAGAGGACTATTGCTATAGCAAAAGAAAGAGCGTACTAAGAACTATATAAGAAACTAGATTCCAAAGAAGGCGAAAACGAAATCTTCAGAATTGCTAAAGCAAGGGAGAAGAGACGTAGGGATTTAGGAGATGTCATTTATATCAAAGACGAAAGTGGACAGAGCATCGTGAAGGAGGGAGGCATTAGGAAAAAATGGGAAGAGTACTTCGCCAACCTGTTTAATGGGAGAGGGTGGGGGAGAATTGAAGGAGGAGAGGACCTCACCGCACACCCAAACACATGCTACAATGACGACGATGCTACGAGGATCAGCCAAGAGGAAGTGAGGGTCGCTCTAAAGAAGATGAGGAGAAACAAAGCAGTAGGTCCAGACCAAATTCCGGTTGAGGCATGGAGATGCCTTGGGGATGTGGGGATAAACATGTTTACAAGCCTCTTCAATAAGATTTGGACGAGTGCAAAAATGACATAAGAATGGAGACTTAGTGAGGTTATACCTATCTATAAGAACAAGGGGGACGTGCAGAGTTGTAGCAACTATAGGGCCATTAAACTCCTAAGTCATACCATGAACTCTGGGAGAGAGTAATCGAGACGAGGCTTAGAAGAGTTACGAAGGTGGCAGAGAACCAATTTGGTTTTATACCAGGGAGGTCAACGATGGAGGCTATCCACATCACTAGAAGCCTTATGAAAAAGTATAGGGAAAGACAAAAAGCGCTACACTGTGCCTTCCTAGATTTGGATAAGGCATACGATAGTGTACCACAAGAGCTAATCTGGAGGACGCTCCAAGCGAAAGGAGTTACTGGGAGATAGATTAGTGTTATCAGGGATATGTACGATAGGGCGAGGACCGGTGTTCGAACATCGGTGGGGAGCACTGAGCTTTTCTCGATAGAAATGGGCCTACACCAGGGTTCGGCTCTTAGCCTATACCTTTTTACCTTGATCTTAGACGAGTTGTCCAGTGGCCTTCAGAAGGAACTACTGTGATGCATGATTTTTGCTGATGACATTGCACTGATTACGAGATCGACGGAAGAGCTAAACCATAGGTTAGAGAAATGGAGAGAAGCCCTTGAAGAAAATGGTTTGTGTGTAAGCTGAGAGAAGACTGAATACCTACGATGTAACCTTCATAAACAGGAGATAAGACAAAATGGGGATGAGGATATCCGAATTGGGGAGCGGATATTGGGTCCAAAGGGGTCTTTTAGAAACCTGGGACCAGTGATACACAAATCAAGGGGGATAGATGAAGACGTGACACATCGAATCCAAGCTGGATGGATGAGGTGGAGAGCAGCTTCTAGAGTCATGTATGACAAGCAGATCTCGCTAAAACTGAAAGGCAAGTTCTACAGAGTGGCTATTAGACCGGCTATGTTATACGGCTATGTTATACGGGTCAGAATGTTATAAGGATCCCCCTGGAGTTTTTAGAGCCGAACTTGAAGTAGGGACCATCAATATCAAGTTAAGAGAAGGGCGCCTGAGATGGTTTGGCCATGTTAGGAGAAGGGATCGAATAGCACCACTAAGGAGAGCGGAGTCTATTCACGTCGAAGGCATACGAAGAAGGGGAAAGCCTAAGATGAGGTGAGAGGACCGAATAGCGAAGTACCTAATAGAGCTTGGTTTGTCGGAGGACATGACGTTAGATAGGACGGCCTGGAGAACTAGGATTAGAGTAGAGGATTAGGTTAGGGTATGACTTTTGCGGGACTTTGATCGACATCTTTTTCCCATATTGCCTTGCCTAAGGTGGTTTGTGTTGGTTTGACCGGGAGAAGTAGGCCCAACATAGGTGACTCGATGCCAGAGAAGGCTTTGACCTGACAGGAGAAGAGGTAGGTCGACAGAGGTGGAAGGACAGAATACCGAAAGATACGAAGGAGTGTTTTGGTGGAGGAGGTGAACAGTGAGTGTAAGGCATATGGGAATAAGTTTTTGTTGACTTTTATTCTTAGACGTTGGTTCTCAGTAACCTCTGTAGTGGTTTTGACCTGAGTAGAGGGAGGCCAAAATCGAGGGGGGAGGTTACTTTTGGCTGACCTAAAATGCTTTGTCTGTCGGAGGACATGGCCGATAAGAGTTTATTAGAGGACTAGGAAGCTTGGAAGCTTGGAAGCTTGGGAGAGGACTAGGATTAGTCTAGCTAGGCGGCTAAGTTAGTGTATTTCATAGGTTGCGCACCACCCGTTATTTTCCTTGGACCCATCGGGCACTAGGATTTCTTAGTTAATTCCTTATATGTAGGTAGGTTTGGGATTTATGCTGAAACACTTTTAAATTTGTCTACGTTTTATATGATTGTTATTATATGTGTTTTGTTGAACCTGTGCTTTTAGTTATCTAGGTCACTTGTTGTTACTTTTCCCTATTCTTTTGTTGTTAGGTGTACTCAACAGACAGTGTCTAGAGGACTAGGTATATAGGTTACCTTGTCGTTTTGTGAGCGTTTTTATGAGTAGACTACGATTAGTTTGGCTTAGCGCCCTAAGGTACTTTGCTCCGTAGGTTGTTTAAAAATAGTTTAATTCCCTTAGGTTTTAGTCAATTCATATGTATAAGTATGGTTGTTTTGGCGGTTTACGTTCCTCTTGTTTGAGCTCCTTGCTGAAGACTTTTTTTATTATGTTCCTACATTTTATGCTGTTATTTGCGGACTATGGCTGCTAGAGTTTATGTACTCTGCTAAGGTATTGTTAGGTCGTACATTTGCTACTCTTCCCTACTCTTAAGGTAACCATACCTAGTAGACCCAACTGACAGGTATATCGTCTTCTCGACAGACAGGTATAAACACTTTACCCTTTTATGGCTTTTACATCTTCATGGCCGGAGGTCCTTATGGAAGCAGCCTATCTACCTTTGGGTAGAGGTAAGACTGTCTTTAGCTCACCTCCCCCATACCCAGCTCAGGGTTTGGGTATAGTTGTTGTGTTGTTGTTGTTGTTGGTTTGGCCCACTCCAACCAACCCATTTTGATAATAAAAAACAGTCAATAAACCAATAGAAATCACAATCAACCGTTTTTGATCATAAAAGTGAAAAGGGTCAAATGGTTCGAACTGCTCAAAGAGTCCTCTTTTAAGTGCATAAAACCTTTTAAATAACTTTAGATAACCCACCCACTTTTCCACCTCATAGATTTTGAAGGAGTTTATTATACCTGTTTGGGTGCACCTTTGCTCACTTTGTGGCTCTGTGCCAGTTTCAATCCAAAGGACCCAACATATTTTTCATTTTTAATATGAATTAACACTTTAAGTAAAACAATCAAGCTTAAGGCCTTTTGTTTTACTTCTAATACAAAATGAAAAGCTGCCGCTTACCCCTAACCACAAAATAAAAAACTGATGGTATACCCCTCCTGCGATACACAGAACCTGCAACCCAGAACATCATTAGAGTGCGCTACGGCACGAAGGTATACCAGACATCTGTAAATGAAAAGAAAGGAAAGAAACTAATCACCCATAAATCAGGGATTTAGTTACACCTTTACTAGCAGATAATTAAGGAGATGGTTGAAAAAGATCGGAGACCTAGGAAACCCTAAGGAAAAGTCCATATGGCGCCAAACATTTCCCGCCAAACTCCTCCTATAAATAGGTGATCAAAACACCTCCAAGGGGCATCACGAATATAACATACACATATACACATACGTACATTACACTCATCTTGTTCGACTGGTGTAAACAGGCTAGAACCCTACCTTCTAGGAATTGCCAACGAACAACCTCAAAACACTTATCGTCCCATTTCTCATCCTAACCTTGGTTCGGTGTACAAACATTTGACGCCATCCGTGGGACTCGGCATTTAGATCCCTAAAACCATAACTCTGTTTTTTACGGCGAATCGAATATTAGGAAAAATGGCCAACGTTCCACCCAGTTCTTAACAAAATACACCAGAAACGGTCAAAAATGTCCCAACTGGAAACACCCAGCCTGGGTCAGGACCAATGACCGAAGTACCCTACGACGGCGATCAACAAACTGATCACCAGGCTAATCAAAACTTTGACCGATCGACTAAAACCAGGGGAGAACGAGGGACATTCTCGATAGGATACCCTCGCAGGGACCCACCGTTATTCGACCCAAGTTACATTCTCCGAAACTATGATCATATCCAAAAAACCGTGAGGCACCTGAGAAGAATTGGAGCCCTTGGAAGCACCAGCAGGGTACTTGACTTCGATGAAGCAACGGAAGACGAGTACGACCCGATAGCCCCACCTAGGAGACTCAGAAGGTTCCCCCCAGGACGGGTTAAGAAAGACCTACGGTTTCGGAGTCAACAGTGAAGGCCTCCGGATTCGTACTCCTTCAAACCAAAGGTCCTCTCAGAACGAAGAAGCTCCCAGATCCAAAAGGCCCGTCCCCTCGAGGGAAGCAACACCCCTAGGGGACGTCAAGGGCAAACAAGCCTCAGGAACTCTCGAGAGAGCAACCTGCAGATGTGATCCGCACCCGCAAGAGGTCGCGCTTTTTGTGAATTGGAAAGGTACCCGGACCTCCGAGACGTGCTCCACGAAAAGACCTTCGTAAGTATGTCACGCAGGTCCCAGAAAGTTCTCGTGCCGCAAGAAGACTCGCATCTGACTCGGAACTTTATGACCCACGAAGACAAAGGATCCAAGTCGTTCAGAACCCTCTGGAATTACAAATGGTTGGCTGCAATATCGAGGACTCTCCGTTCGTAGCATGGATACAAAATTATCCTTAACCAAGGGATTTGAGATATCCTTCACACTTGGGTACATACGATGGAAAGAGCGACCCTGACGATTTTCTGGAAGCATTCGAAGGGGTATCGGAGGTAAAAGTTTGGAACTTACCCGTTGCGTGCCGAGCATTCAAACATCTCCTCAAGGGATATGCAAGGGAATGGCTAAAGAGCGTAGCAAAAGGATATATCACCAGTTTTGATGACCTCAAAGAATAAAGAGTCCCCTGTGGGACGAAAAGGAAAGTGGGGAAATGATAAGGATAGTAAAACCTCCCGGTACAACCCCTACTACAAAGAAGAAAGGGGACAAGTCAAAATCAACCTTCCGGAGATGTATAAAAGCCCCAGGGAGATCTTGCTCATAGAGTCTGTCGCGAAGACCTTCCCAACACCCTCTAGATTAAGTGGATGGAACAGGAGGGAACCAGAGAAGTACTATGAGTTTCACAAGGATAACAGACACGACACCAATAATTGTTGGCAGCTCCAAAGGGCCATCGAAGAGCAATTAACGAAGGAAATTTATCACACCTAGTCAAAACCGTGCGACAGTAGCAGAAGAAGGAAGACGACTTGGAGGAAAAGAAAAAAGGACTAGAAAAGACCATTTACACGATCATCAAAAAGAATACAGGAAAAGAACGTCCGTTCCCGAAGGCATATCAGGGAAACATGATGCGCATCACGTTTCCCCCAATATGTACCATCCGAATCTTCCGAGACCCCCTCGTAATATCAGCAATTCTCGAAGTATCGAAAGTAAAAAAGATATGTGTACACATTGGAAGTGAATGTGACGTTCTCTATGAAAAATCCTTTTGGAAATTACATCCTATATCACGGATGAACTTCAAAAGAACCGACATTCTGGTCGAAGGACACTCAGGAGAAACCGGGAGGCCCATCGGAAAACTGACGGCAATGGTAACCATTGGAAAAGGACGATGGAAACGCACGGAAAAAATATCGTTTCTCGTGTTGCAGGGGGATTCGCCCTTCGAGGCAATCCTAGAAAGGCCCGGAATTCTGAAGTTTGAGATGATCCCCTCCGTGGCACATGGAATGATCAAGTACCAGTCGGACGGAGGAATTGAAACTTTATCAACAAAAGCAAGAAAAGATGACTGATAAAGGACAGGACGGACCGCACTGGCTCTTATGGAACGGAGGACCCTATTATGGACAACTAAACGCGTAATTTCTATCTCACAAAATATGTTTTTTATTTTTAGGAAAAAAGCCTAGAGGCTACGGTCTGTAACCCCCTCTCTCTATTAAATAAAGACTTGATTATTTTTTGTTTAAAATGAATAATGTGTGCCAAGAGCACCCAAAATGGGGACGCCCATATAATTTGAAAAAAAAAACAACTCCGGAGAAAACTTACGAGGACAAGAATTCATTGGAATTCCAGCATATAGTCCCCTTGTAAATATATACACCACCACCGGATATATATCCATAAAAAAACATGCTAAAACCTGTAGGTATCTATGAAAATAAGAGTACTGATAAACACGCAGTCATAAAACTGCAAAAAATAACCATGTCAAGGCTACAAGGTATGTGAAGTCCCTCACCGATGGTTTAACCCACGAGTGTAAAATACAACAAGTCAAGTATGCACTAGATAAGGACTAGTATTTACGTAAATATAAATGCAAGAATATAAATAAGTAAATACAAGACTTAAGCAATAAATAAACAAGTTAAATGAGGTGGAACACGAAAGTAATTTTCAATGTGTATTTTATTTATTGATGTATAAACAAAATACAAGGTTGTTGCGGAACCTAGATAATACCAAAGTAAATATCTAAACAACCTTATGAATTACAAGTGATCTATACTTGCTAAATAATCTCCTTGATCGAAATACTTAAAGTTGTGAAGTATAACTGTTTGGATCGAGAGTATTTAGACAAGTTCACCAAATTGCAAAAAGTAATTTGAAAGAGGAAAATGACTTAGTATTTATAGGCAAAATAATCTCTACAGTGATTATTTTGTCGTACAAATGTGGTTGGAAGCATTTAAGGAACTTTGGTATTTTCTTTAAATGCAATACTAAAAGTACAAGGATAAAGTCACATTTGATAGTGATTTGTCACCTTTTAGCCAACCACCTTTACACGCGTGTAAAACCTTAACATTTGATAGTGATAAAGTCACATATGTCAGTCTTCTTCTTCAAACTTCAGACTTTGTCTTCAGTGAGAATGTTCTTCAGTGGAGTAGATCTGGATTGGAGTGAAGTTCAATAAGCAAATCTGGAGGACTCCAGATTTTCTGTACAAGTAGACGCTTACTGGACTTCCATAATTTGTGGACAAATCTTCAGGATTACTCCAGTCTTCAAGTCTGGAGCTAGTCCAGTAAAAACTGGACCTAACAAATTCCCCCTATTTGTTTAGAAATTATGCAAGGATTTTCAAGCTTCTATCTATACAATTATATGCTTGAAAAACACTTGAGAATTTTAACTAAGTCTAAATTTTGTTACTGGAAGATACCTTATAGATCATCAGTATTTCCAGTTTCATCTTTTTGTTCTATCTTAGACTTAATTTGATCATATACTTGTGAAAATAAATTGCAACATTAATGACATTACATCTTTTGCAATAAGTTACAATTATATTTACATACAACAAGTAAAATGAGAAAAATAAAGAGTCAGGCTTGTCTCTTTGGAGCACTTCCACCAGCTTCTTCAGTAGCACATTTGATAGTGATTTGTCACCTTTTAGCCAACCACCTTTACACGCGTGTAAAACCTTAACATTTGATAGTGATAAAGTCACATATGTCAGTCTTCTTCTTCAAACTTCAGACTTTGTCTTCAGTGAGAATGTTCTTCAGTGGAGTAGATCTGGATTGGAGTGAAGTTCAATAAGCAAATCTGGAGGACTCCAGATTTTCTGTACAAGTAGACGCTTACTGGACTTCTCTTTGGAGAGTCTTCTGGTTTCCTCATTCCCAGTGTGACTTCCATCATCATAATCCTACCATGTTCCTTCTCAATCCTCTTCATGAAATACCTCACATCAACAGAAATAAGCTGAGGATTTTCCTTGAAATATAAGCCAATTTCTCTTAGTTCAGACGAACCAAACGCCCTTACTGACGTACTTCTTCTTTCATCGGTGAAGTTTTCTTCCCTTGTCAGTTTTACATAGAATTTTGAGTAGGCTTCATGGTCAGTGGCCAATCTAATCTCTGCAGCAATGATTTTCCTGGCATCGGCTCTATAGTGCATTCTTTCATTGTATTCCTGCCTTACCTTTGCCAGTCTCACTTCTTCTTCAGTTTCTCTGGAAATGCCTTGTGAATGTGTAACTCTTTGTAATTGAGTCCTGCTTATGCTCCTGGACACATCCAAAGGAATGAAGTTGCTTAGATCAGCATCTCTCTGTGCCTTTGTTCTCCTTGGTGGCTTGGACACACCCTTCATCTTTTTCCTGTATTCATTTTCCAAGGCCAGAGCATTCCTTTTTGCTTTTCTCTGAAGCTCAATCAACTCATCCTTCCTGGCAACAATCAGTTCAAGTATACTCACTTCATAAGTTTCAGCATCATACATCTACTCATCTTGAGCGTATACAGAACGTAGGCGAACATCATCCATCATTTCCAGACACTTAATGACTCTGGGATCATTCTTCATATATCTATACACATCAATGTACACACTAAGACGGCCTGCATTGAAAGCATCCAGTGTTCCCCTTTGTGCCATATCCATCTTATGTGCTTCCCAGTCATTCTTCAGGTTTTGTTTCCAGATGTCAATTAATATGCACTCCTGCTGAAGTTTCCTTGATTTTTCTTCATCAGCATTAGGTAAGGAGGCAGTAATATCTGTTTCTTCACCTACTTCAGTATCTTCACCAGAAATGACATGAGGCTTTCTTTGTTTTTTGAGTGTAGCCAAATCTGGGAAGTCCTCAAACTGAGGTTCTGACTCACCAGCTTCATCCTCTTCTTCATTCTGCACACTGGCAGCAGTACCAGTTGCTTTTTCCAAACATTCCTGAGCAATGGCTTCAGTGCCAAGTGCTTTCTTTATCATTTCAACCTTCAAACAGCTTTCCCCCTTGGAATGACCAATAGTCCCAGACTGGAGGGCATTCCACACATCCTCCAGTTTGTTCCTATCAGAGGACCCAAAGGTTTTACATTCAGGGGTCATGACCCAAAGCTTTCCCCCTTGGAATGACCAATAGAAGTTTTTATCTGCTCAAAATCTCTTCTAAGAGTTTGGACTTCAGAGACCAAGTCCTTTGGCATTTCGTCTTTTATTATCTTTTCAACTTGTGGCAACAAACTATCCAAAATAGTCCTCAACACTGACCCAGAGATTTCTTCGGTAACTTCCTTCAGCATGTTAGCTCGAAATTTTCTGGTGACCTCATCACTAATGTTGCTAACAACTGAATTCTGGTCAAGTGTTGGCCTTCTCTTTATATTGTCAACTCTGGTCACCAACTTCTGAACTTCATCAGTCAAACTGGACAAGGGACTAGCAACACTTGTCTGAATGGCAGTTTGCACTGATCTGATCAATGTTTCTTCTAATCCCTGGACTGCCACTTGAATTTTTTTAGAATTGTTGTTTGTGGCCAGTACCAGTTCATCCAGCTTCTCGAAAACTACCTTCTCATTACCAGCAAATACAAGAATTTCTGACCTCATATTATTTGAAAGAGAGGTTTTGAAGTCAGAAACTACCTGTGAAGAAGTCTGGAGAGATCTTTCCAAGTCTGCCACCTTAGTGAAAAGGTCTTGGACCTCGGTTGTAAAACTGGTGGAAAGATCACCTAGAGGAGTCAATCTGGTGGCTTGAGATACTGGAGCTTCAACCCTTGTAATTTCTTCATTCTGGTTGACAGTCTCCAGTTCCACCAATGGTTCGGAAATTTGTTGAGCAATTTGTGGAGAAGAGGGATTTGTTAGGGGTGGTGTTTGAATTGATGATTATGGTGGTGCTTGATTTTCATTTTGGATTGGAGAGGGTGGAGGTGGTGCTTGATTTTTATCCCCTTGAAACTTAGATAAAAAAAAATGTGGTTTGAGTCTTTCCCCCTGGAATGGTGATCTATAAATCTATCAGTGCAAAGATAGTATCACAAAGGCGTTCGATAGCTTTACTGGTATAGATTTATAAATCTGGAATCAAAGAACCCTGTCAGTGTCACAAAGGCGTTCATAACAAAGGTTCCAGATTTATGGGTTCAACATTCCCAACTCACCAACAAGATAACGAAAAGTTTTCTCATCCAGAGGTTTAGTGAAAATGTCAGCGAGTTGTTTGTCGGCAGGGATGAAATGAATTTCTACGTCACCTTTCATAACATGATCACGAATAAAATGATACCTGAGATCGATGTGCTTAGTTTTGGAGTGCATGACTGGATTGTTTGAGATAGCAATGGCACTGGTATTATCACAGAAAATAGAAGAGATTTTGTATACTTAAGACCATAATCAAGCAACTGGTTCTTCATCCAGAGTATCTGAGCGCAACAACTGGCTGCAGATACATATTCAGCTTCAGCAGTAGAGAGTGAAACTGAAGTTTGCTTCTTACTGGTCCAGCTTACCAGTTTGCCACCAAGGAAATGACATCCACCAGTAGTGGATTTCCTGTCTATCTTACAACCTGCATGATCTGAATCTGAATAACCCATTAAATCTAAGCCTGAACCTTTGGGATACCAAAGGCCCAAACTTGGGACACCTTTAAGGTACTTCAGTATGCGCTTTACAGCAAGCATATGAGATTCTTTTGGGTTAGCCTGATATCTGGCACATAAACATGTTGCAAACATTATATCTGGTCTACTGGCAGTCAAATACATCAGTGAACCAATCATTCCTCTATAGGTAGTGATGTTCACTGGTTTACCATCAGGATCTGAATTTAAGTTTAGTGGTGCAGAAATTGGAGTTGATTTAGTTTGGGAAGAATTCATATCAAATTTCTTTAATATATCTCTAACACATTTCTCTTGATTAATAAAAATACCATCACTGGTTTGTTTAATCTGAAGACCTAAGAAATATGTTAATTCACCCATTAAACTCATTTCGTATTCTTTTGACATTATTTTTGAAAATTTCTTGCACATATTTTCATCAGTAGAACCAAAAATAATATCATCAACATAAATTTGTACCAGCAGAAGATTACCTTTTTCTTGAAGAATGAATAAGGTATTCTCAATTGCACCTCTCTTAAAACCATGTGCCAGTAAGTGTTTAGTCAGAGTGTCATACCAGGCACTTGGAGCTTGTCTTAGACCATAAAGTGTTTTGTCCAGACGATACACCTAGTGAGGATGTATTTCATTGATAAAGCCTAGTGGTTGCTTGACATACTCTTCTTCTTCAAGTGTTCCATTCAAAAATGCACTTTTTACATCCATCTGGTAGACTCTGAACTTTTGATGAGCAGCAAATGCTAAAAACATTCTGATAGCTTCGAGTCTAGCCACTGGAGCAAATGATTCATCAAAATCTTCTCCAGATTGAACATACCCTTGGGCAACCAATCTGGCTTTGTTTCTGATCACATGCCCATCTTCATCAACCTTGTTTCTGAAAACCCATCTGGTGCCAATAGGTTCTTTCTTTCCAACAGGAAAGGGCACCAGATTCCATACCTTGTTTCTCTCAAACTGGTTAAGTTCTTCTTGCATAGCAATAACCCAATTTGGATCTTCCATTGCCTCGTCAATCTTTTTCGGTTCTATCAATGATAAGAAGCTGACAAATAAGCATTGCTCACTGGAGGCACTTCTGGTCTGAACCCCTCTAGTGGGATTACCAATTATCTGATCAATTGGATGAGCTCTTGTCCACTTAGAGTAATGACCAGGATTGTGAATAATAACATCAGTGCACGGATTCAATTGATCTCCCTCTAGAGTTGCATCAGGTAGAGGGTCTTGCCAAGCAATTTCCACATTTTCATCTGAATCTGTAAGATTACGATTTGCATCATAAAATTCATCATTTTGTGGCATTTCCTGAAGTACTGGATCAGTATCCTGGAGAGATTCAGAGTTCTGGAGAACTGGTATAGATTCAACTGAGACTGCTACTGGGGGAGTAGTACGATTATCTGATCCAATGGTAACTTCAGAGGGTAGTTTGAAGCTTACTGAAGGATAGAACAAGGTACTACTGGGTGGTACAACCTTTTGAACAGGGTCCAGATCAGGATGACTGGAAACTTCTTCAGATAAATCTTTATTGTAGTTGATAGGATCAGATTTATCGAAGACAATTGGAATTACCGGGGTTAAATCAAGAATTGGATTCTTATTGATTGCTTCATTGGATTCATCGAATGTTACATGAATTGACTCATGAACTTTCTTCAGTCTTTTGTTGTAAACTCTGAAAGCTTTTCAAATTTCTGAATAGCCCAAGAAAAATCCTTCATCAGCTTTGGCATCGAATTTGCCTAACTGACTTGAATCATTCGGGATGTAAACTGGATATCCAAAAACATGGAAATAGCCAATATTTGGCTTCCTTTTTCTGAGCATTTCATATGCAGTCTTCTTGTGTCTTTTAACATAAACTGATCGGTTATGGGTGTAACACCCCAACTAAGGCGGAACAATGAGATGTACAGAAAGTCGAGTATTCAAAACAAAGAATTATAAATAACATTCACCACAGCTTTATTTGGTAAGAAGGAATTTACAAATGTACAAGCATGTGAACCAATTTCCAAGTACAAATGCGTCCACCATACTTGAATATTAAGTTCACGAAACAAATATCAAGCACATGAATAGTATACTACAATGATCAAGGCGGATTCCATTTCCCTTCACAAGGTTTGATAATCGACTCCAAAGTGCAATGCAAACAATCATGATGCATATAAATCCTCAAAGCTTATGCTAATTCCTGAAAAGCATGAAGAAAAAGTGTCAACTACGAAAACGTAGTTGGTGAGTGCATAGGTTTTTATATAAATCTTGGTACATCACCGTTTTACTACTTAGAAAACCGATTACTATTACATTTCGAAACACCCAAACCATATGACCGACAAAAATTCTCATATCATATTATCGAGTTTATCCCAAATACCACAATGTCATATCAAGACTTGGAAAATTCCATAATAAAATTTCAGGTTCTCATTTGTCAAATCATCAGGAGAGAAAAAGTATATAAATCGATTAATCGTATACCATACCAAAATCATTCGGTTACCAAAATCGTTTCAATATCACCAATTTCAACGTCTTTCAAGATAACATATGAGGGACGATACCCAATCCGTATGTTCAAACAATTTCCAATTATCAACAATATTAATATCAATTTCACTTAGCCACAAGGCATAATTCAATATCAATTTCATTTAGCCACGAAGGCATAATTTACATAATTTTGATGAGTAAATGCTTGAGCCACTACTACTACCATTTTTTCAAGTCCCATAATAAAATTAATTGGAATAATAGCACAAACTGTCAATCAAGTGCTTTAAATATAAAATAGGGTCCTGCCATGGGGACGACCACTTAAAGTAAGGTAGCTAGAACACCCTATAATCGGACTAGAAGTGAAAGTCGTCACAAAGGCAACTAACCTTCTACCGTTACACTATGGGTGGGTGGACGAATCCTAGTTGCGCAACTCTCTAACTACAGGCCTCCTCTTTCGGAGTAAATAGTAGTGTACCGACGAAACGGGTTGACAGAACTCAAGCTCATCATAAAACATTCATCACATTTGAACATACGAAATAATTTCAATTCATAATCATAATATCAAGAACCATTTCATATATATACAAAAGCAATTTAATTTATATATCATGCTTTTCACCCCGATAATTAAACACATAAAATAGTTTGAAAGGGGGCTATGACTCACCTTGATATGCCGCATATTATATTCACTTATCCAAAATGGGTACTTCCCATCAATCGCTCCATACATCCGTCACGTTTCCCAATCACATTTCAAAGCCAAGACTATCCCTACGATAGGACTAATACACGTAAGTTCCTATCTCAAGCCATCACTTAGAAATGCCACTTTCGTTATGTTGCTATCAATTGTGGAATCCACGTATATTGCTAACATTCGCATTGTTTTGGTTGTAGCGATTGATGGTGTAAAAGGTTACTTTAATTGCGTGCGTAGTTATAAGTTGTTAGATTTTCGGCAACTTGGCTTCATTTGCGGTTTCACTTGATATATTAGGTTATCATATAGAAATGCCATATTAAGTTATGTTCTTCTTTATTCATCATTTGTTGTGTAACCGATTTTAGCGTGAATTAGCATTTGTGATATCAATGTATAGCTTGGTTAACATAATTACTTATGTCAATCTCACTTAATTATCTTTGTTTTATTTTGATTATACTTATCTTCACCTCGTATATTCCTCAATTTGTCTTACGATTACTTGGTTCATGAAGTTCGTTTAAGTGTTATGGGCCATTACCAATTGAGCCTTAAGTGTCATGGGCTTTTAAATGTTTTGGGCTTACATTAGTTATTGGGCTTTGCCATATTTGGGTTAGGTGCTTAATGGGTCATAGTGGTTATTGGGCTATAAGGCTTATTGGGCCAAGTGGGCCTACTGATTTGTGTTCCTTATGGGTTCATTATTTGGGCCGGGTTAGCCCATTATGGTTCTTAGTTCATTACCTAGCCCATTATGCCATTTATAAGATTACTTACAAATTTTCTGTTTTATACTTTATTTTTAAGAAATGATAGCTACTATTTTGGGGTCAAGACGAATTATTTGTACCTTCATGATTTTTACACAGTGACTTACATGTATCTAGTATTTTTGTGAATTTTTGGTGAATTTTTAGATGATGTTTGGTGTCCGTAAAAATTATCCAAACACAAACTGTCCCGAATGGGCACTGCTTGCGACATCAGAAGTTTTATAAAAGTTCTTGATGTTCTGATTGTTAGAAAAATCCCATAATTTTATTTTAAGTTCAAAACACATTGAAATTACTTTTCACCAAGTATGACCTCCTGGAACTTTATGGATTAGGAGATATAAATTGTTAAAGTTTATAAAATATTCATACAAAATTACAGTTTTGACCAGTTTTAGTAGAAAAATCATATCTTTCGTTTGGTTTAGTATTTTTGAGTAATTCCAGTTGGAGGTTAATCTTAACTCATTTTTCTACAACTTTTATTTTGATAGTTTTTCTTGAAAATGTCCTCAGATGTTCAGTTTATTCGTTACAAGACAGAAAACCAATTCTGTCAGAATGTTTATTGGTTAATGCATCCCACCAATGGTTTTGTTTGCTTGCTTTAACCTCTAGATTCCCACTAACAAAATTATTACTTTATTTTGTATCTCTTAACATCAAATATACAAATTTCAATCAAATTTCAAGTTCATCAATCATCCTTAAAAGATCCATCTCAAGTCCCATATCAAAACCAAATTAAACTAGTGCAAATCTTATCATGCATACACTAAATCCATTATTATCTCTTGCATTCATAATTATTTCTTCTAGATCACTCTTTTAAATATGCATGCATGTGAAGATCTATGTGTTTTTAGTGATAAAAATGAAAGATAAAGAGAGTGATAATCAAAAGATTACGAGTTATCAACCTTTGAAGATCAAAACAAGAAGATTAAGAGTGTTGTTGGGTCTCCATTTTCTTGGTTGCCCTTGGAGTTGTTTATTGGCCGTAACAAGCTTAAAAAGAAAGGAAAATAAGCTACAAAATGAAGGAAAAGATGAAGAAGAATCAAAGGAACATGTTGGGTACCCATTGATAATCAAGAACCAAAAGGAAGGAAGAAGATGGGACTTGTTTGCTCCTGTTTTCTGCTGCTGTTCGATCAGCCCCTTAGAGGGCTGATTTCGTGACCTTGTTGCCTCTAAATCGACTCCATGCTTCCACCATACATGACTCTAGTTGTTGGATGATCAATGGAACTTATTATTACATTAGATTAGTTAAATTTATGCTCCTTGTTGCCTTGTTTGAATCGAAAAAGAGGAAGAAAAGTGCAGAATTTTTTTAGGAGTAGTTGGAGAGAGTTTTTGTCATGTGTGTGTGTTTGAAATGAGATGTGAGAAGTATGGGGAAGGGGGAGCACGTGAATAAGGGTGTGGGGAGGTGTTGGGAGCTAGCTTATTGGATGATGGATGTGGTGGAAGGGTGGTGATTGGTTAGGAGAAGTGGTAGTGGTGTTAGAGCTTGAATTGGTACTAAAATAATGTCTAGATTCAAAATGAGGGTGGTTTTGATCAAGTTATGTAGTAATGGTTTGATTATGTAAGTTTTATCTATTCAAGTTTTGAATTTGTAATTATATATTGTGTTATGTGCAAAGTTAGCTATTTCAAGATATAAATGTATGTATGTATGTCGTGTGTATATATATATATATCCATATATATGTATTGGCGCTAAACTTCATAAAATTTTCTTGATTTATATTTGAGTTGTTGATTATAATTTGGATACATAGAGACTTGTTTGTTGGAGTGAATACTTATTAACTTGTTACTTTACATATTTTTTTTTGAAGTTGATTTGATTGATTATGGTTACATTCTTATAAGATCGTTATTATTTCTTCACTTTGAGATTGTCTCTTGTTTTGGCATTTCTAAGATAACTAGCTATCTTTGGGCATTCCCTTGAACTAGAGAGAAGGTATCACTATGGCTTAATGTCTAGAAGACAAATTTTCTCAATAAACCTCTAGGGATAGATACCTAGATAAAATATGAGTAAGTTGTCCTAGTCGGAAATTGAGGGTTGTTACATTGGGTGTGGCATGCAGTTGCAATTGCCTCAGCCCAATAACTGGTTGGAAGACCAGATTCAGCAAGCATACTTCTGGCAGCTTCTATCAGTGTACGATTCTTCCTTTCTACAACACCATTTTGTTCTGGCGTACGAGCTGATGAGAAATTCTGAGAGATGCCAGTGTCAGCACAAAATTTCTCCAGAGTTGCATTTTGGAATTCTGTTCCATTATCACTTCTTAGCTGACACACTTTATGCTTGTGTTTGAGTTCAATTTGTTTGATGTGACTGATGATTTCAACAGCAGCATCACTTTTAGACCTTAAAAAGATAACCCAAGAGTATCTGGTATACTCATCAACAATTACCAGGGTATATCTTTTACCAGCAAGTGTCTGAACATTCACTGGACCAAAAAGGTCCAAATGAAGCATATGAAGAGGTTCAGTTATGCTAAAATTTTGCTTGGTCTTCTTAAAACTGGCTTGCTTCTGCTTTCCCTTTTCACATCGTGGACATGGCCTTTCCTTAATGAAGGAAACTGAAGGTATTCCATTTGCAAGTTGTTTTCTGGACAACTTGTTAATATTTTTGAAATTTAAATGGGATAACTTTTTGTGCCATAACCAGTTTGTGTCTTCATCAGCCTTTGTATAGAAACATTGCTCTGAAGGTGAGCTTTCCATATTCATTACATACACATTCCCTTTTCTGGGAGCAATCAATACTACCTTCCAATCCTTGTTAACTACAATGCCCTGAGAGACATTAAACAACACCTGGTAGCCATCATCACACAGTTGGCTCACACTTATTAGGTTATATTTCAAACCATTAACATAAGCCACCTGTCTGAACTTGACTTGACCATTATTCAAAACACCATACCCTTCGGTCTTTCCACAACCATCATTTCCAAAAGTAATGGAGGGTCCATCAGAAATGGTGAACTCCTCCAGCAGGGTCTTACATCCGGTCATAGTCCTGCCAGCAGCACTGTCAAGATACCAAATATACTTCTTTCGATCGCCCTGCACACCCACCAGATTAGTTAGTTAGATTTGGGAACCCATCGACTGATGGATTCTCTGGATCCAGCCTTGTGGACCCCTGTTGGTATCTGGTCGAGTTCACGTTTTTCAACATTGGGTTTATCAAAAATTATTGGAACAGATAGTTCAAAAACCCTTTCCTTTTTCTCTTTGGAAGATACATTTGTATTTTTCTTGGAAAATGGTTTTGAAATTTGTTTTGAGTTAGATGAAGTACCCTCAAAGTTGTTCAGTCTTGCATTACAACTTTGAACTTGACGAGCCAGTAGTTGAAACTGGCTTTCCAATCTTAACAAAATTTCACTTTCAGATGACTCCTTAGCCTTTCCAGATGACTGGATTTTTGGCTTAGAAGGAGGACTGGGAATTTTCCTTTCAATTTGGGGATTTTTGGAAACAGTCTGTGGAAAAGAATTTTTGACTTTCTTTTTCACTGGAGCAGTCATCTGGGGTACTCCAGTATTAACCACTTGGATATCAGCTGGAATTATACATGCTTTGGGTGTGGTTGGTTCATCATAAATTGTTTCTGGTCGGGCCTTCTTTGGCAATTTATCAAGTACAGGAATTAAGGCAGCAGCATGAATGTTTCCATCTTGAAATGCACGTTTTTGTGATGGATATTGATTCACTGCTGCATCATAGGGTTTTTTGGTTTCAAGCCAAGATTTTATGACTTGTTTTTCACTTTCTAAAACTCTTTCTAATTCCTCTTTTTCTTGACAAAGTTGTTCAGTTACCAACACCTGGGCTTGAAATGCCAGTTCAATATCTTGAAGTTCTTTTAGTTTAGATTTTAAAACAAAGTTTTCTGAGGAATCAGTTTCAATACCATTTAAGCTATCAAATCTAACAGTTTCCACAAAGTTTAAATCTGAACTTAGAGCTTCAGCAATATCTAGTTTCAATTCTGGATCAATTTCTTTATCATAATCACTAACCTTTTTAATCACAATGTCTACCCATCTACCAGATGTGACATCATCCTTCACAAGATGCTCTTCATTAGCCAGAGCCATATAACAACAATCTCTTTCCTCCTCTTCATCGACTGATGAGTCATCAGAGGGAATCCATTCTTTTTCAGCAACCATGCACTTATTACTATTGTTATTTTCCATTTGTTGTGCCATAAGTGCAATCTGAGCCTTAAGCTTTTTGTATTTATGCTTATAATTATCTTCAGGCTTGTTATAAGAAGTTGGTGGACCAGATTGTGAGACATAATTACTGGACTTGCACTCTTTCATGAAATGACCTTTTCTGCCACACTTAAAGCATGTCAAATTGGTCTTATCAGTGGAAGAACTGGGTGCATTGTGTCCAGTGGGTCTATTGGCTCTTGCTTTGAAACGATTAAAAGTTTTAGCAATCATGGCCATCAGATCATCATTGTCATTTTCCTCACAATCTAGAGATGTGTTATTAATAACTCCAGACTCTATAAGATCAGACATCATCTTCTTCATTGAGAATACACTCTCTGAAGATAATAAAGCTGCACATGGTGGCCCAGAATGACTAGTCACAGCAGCATGGTCTGAAGCATGGTTTAAAGCATCTTTTTCAGCCTCAATTCTTTGAGCTTGGTTTTCTTCAGTAAATCTAAAAGCACCATACAGAGTTGAAAGTGTATGTGTGTGAAGTGTTTTTCCTTGTCTTAAAACCAAAATCATATGAGACCATTTAGTGGGAAGAATGTCACAAAACTTTTCCAGAAGTATATCCTTGTCTTTATTGACACCAAGAGCCCTCAACTGGTTTACAATTGACATGAATCTAGTATAAGTACCAGTTAATGATTCATTGGGCAAAGCAAAAAATGACTCATACTTCTTATTTAAAGATACTTTTCTGGTGCTAACAGTGTCATCACCTCCTTCATACTGGTTAACTAATTCATCCCATAATACTTTCGCATTGGGATAAAGAATTAGTGTGGAAATAAGAGTTTCTGGAACAGCCCCGAGGATCATGTTTCTGAGAAGTGTATCGTGGGATACAAGTCTCCTCTCCTCTTCAGACCAATGTTCTTCTATCTTTTCCCTCCCAGTCCTTGAACCACTTGGATCAAGAATTGGATTAATAGGATTTCTGGGAATATAAGGTCCTTCATTTAAAGTTTTTAACATATTCCTATCAATACCAGTAACATGAAGTAAAACTCTTGCTTTCCACGTACTAAATTCCTCATCAATCCCACTGAATTTGGGACAGGAGTATTAGAATAATCCACATGCACATGTGGAGAAACAAGAGGAGGAGGAGGAGGTGGATTATTGTTAACGTTATGAGGTGAAACAGGAGGGTCAATATTAGCATTAGTTTCATTAGTGTCAGATCCAACACCTTGTGTATTTTCTGGGATTGCCATCAGTTAATAGCAGATCTAGCAATTGTTTTAGCGACCTGCTCTGATACCAATTGTGAAGTCCCTCACCGATGGTTTAACCCACGAGTGTAAAATACAACAAGTCAAGTATGCACTAGATAAGGACTAGTATTTACGTAAATATAAATGCAAGAATATAAATAAGTAAATACTCTTAAGCAATAAATAAACAAGTTAAATGAGGTGGAACACGAAAGTAATTTTCAATGTGTATTTTATTTATTGATGTATAAACAAAATACAAGGTTGTTGCGGAACCTAGATAATACCAAAGTAAATATCTAAACAACCTTATGAATTACAAGTGATCTATACTTGCTAAATAATCTCCTTGATCGAAATACTTAAAGTTGTGAAGTATAACTGTTTGGATCGAGAGTATTTAGACAAGTTCACCAAATTGCAAAAAGTAATATGAAAGAGGAAAATGACTTAGTATTTATAGGCAAAATAATCTCTACAGTGATTATTTTGCCGTACAAATGTGGTTGGAAGCATTTAAGGAACTTTGGTATTTTCTTTAAATGCAATACTAAAAGTACAAGGATAAAGTCACATTTGATAGTGACTTGTCACCTTTTAGCCAACCACCTTTACACGCGTGTAAAACCTTAACAAGGGACAAAAGAGATATCCGGGTAAAAGCGTGTAAAAGCATAAAGTCAATTCCTCGTAATCAGTGTTCAGACTTGTAAGGTCTAGAACACTGACAAGGACTCCAGTTGTTGATCTGGTAAGTCTGCCAGTGGGCTCCGCCATATGTCAGTCTTCTTCTTCAAACTTCAGACTTTGTCTTCAGTGAGAATGTTCTTCAGTGGAGTAGATCTGGATTGGAGTGAAGTTCAATAAGCAAATCTGGAGGACTCCAGATTTTCTGTACAAGTAGACGCTTACTGGACTTCCATAATTTCTGGACAAATCTTCAGGATTACTCCAGTCTTCAAGTCTGGAGCTAGTCCAGTAAAAACTGGACCTAACAAAACGTCTTTAAACGCCGGGTTCGCCGTAGGGTAGAAGCCGAGAGCTCCTAACTCTCGCATGCTCAAACCTTCGCAAGCCATTCAGAAGTCTCTCAACAAACTGACGTCTCATTTTCGCATGGGCAAAATCCACGTACTCCATTCCATTCTCCTTCAGAGTCTGTAAATGTTGAATCAAAAGAGACAAATGCCCCTCTCTTGAACTTCATTTCTGCACGTGTGTCTAGTACCCCCCTTAGGACACCGATCGTGATACCTTTTCCACATCTACGTGATGCTCCTAGAACAAACATAGAGAGATTGGCTATTGTTCCCTCTCGAGGATTGTTTGGAAGTCCTTCCATTGCTAACATCACGCCAGCTTTGAACGAAGGCGCTGTCACACCCCCAAAATGCGGAATCGAAGGTGTGACTAATTTTCGTAAACAAATCACATATTATAACAAACGACCTCTAGAATGAGACGTTTTTATAATATATCCAAAAGATTTTCTTTATTGATCATAAAAGGATAACCGAGTACACAACTAATACAAATGAGATTCTTTAAACATGACAATATAAACTAAGACATCTCCATAAGTTTTTCTTCTAGTATGCAATTTTGACTCCAAAAGTATGCATCTATCTTATGCGTCATCTAGCTCAAGTACCTGAGAATACACGTTTAAATTACGTCAACATAAAGTTAGTGAGTTCACAGTTTTTATAATAAGAATTTACCTTTGGATCACAAGATTTATATAAGATATCGCATGCATTACGAATATCAAGATAACATGGTTATTCAAACCAATAATATTTATCACATTAATTTGGTAACAAAGACCAATATTTTTATTCACATGCTTATACCTTTGAACCCGAATACCTTAACATCATACGATTCACGTATATATAATAATAATACCCCTCTTGTGATGCTAAAATGCTCAACACAATCACGATATATTTCGAATATTAATTATCCATTGCAAGTGTTAGTGCGACTAACCTGAATAGGGGTGTCAACCCAATAGTACTATTTATAGTATTCGCGTTGTAAATTTTAATCGGTCCAAGTTCCATATAGGGGATTTCGAGCCAGAGCATTGTAATAAAAATATAAGCATGGATCATTTTAAGCAATTGTGTCCATAAAAACAAAACAGTTGTGTATTCTCAGTCCCAAAAATAGTAAATAGGGATCCATGAAACTCACCTTAGATCGGTGAAAGGATTATTAACGTAAAGAGTTGTAGATGGCGATGATGACGAACGAGCAATTTATCCTAATAGAAAATACGATTTGTTTATAGTCTTGGTTTAAACTTAATTTCTTTATAATGTTATTTATCAATACGCTTGTCAACGTAAGAAACTTTGGGTTCTTTTAAAAATCTTTATTATAAAAATATTTATAAATGATTTCTCATTTTATCTTTATAAAAATCTTTCATAAGTTTTTGTTAAAATTACAAATTATAAGCTATCAATTAGCTTAAGATATGAATGAGAATAAGAAGACATTTGAAAGTATTTCTTTGGATTGATATGAAATATATTCGAAGACGAATAGGAGTGTGTATATATTTATATACATATAATGAAGAGATACTTTAAATAGTAGGACTATAATTAATACAAAATGTATTAATCATAGGATGAAGAGATACCTTAAATGGCAAGAAAAACCAGTATTATATTTCAAGTTGTGTTAGGGTTGACGTGGGTCATGTAGTATCCCGACGGTGAACCAAGTTGCGTTTAGAATGCGAAAGCAAACCGTTTGCGAACTAAAATCCGCTCCATTGGTATACCCCAAAGATGCCCAAGGTCAATGGCAATCACGTTTAGAAATATAGTATGGTTAAAAGGCTATCAAGGATATATTCAATCCATAAATCCGACAATTCGAGAAAACGAAAACAATTCACCAATGGTGAATAGTGATTATATATATATATATATATATTCATTTATACTTCATTGGAAGTACATAAGGAGATTTATATAAGTGTAAATATCATGTACTTCAATTCTATAAAAGTACCAACAATTTATTATGTGTATAAAAGACATATTCAACGTATTTAAATGCAAGTATGTATTAAAATGAGTATAAATAAGTTGACAAGCATTTTGATAGATAACATATAATTCTAAAATCAAAGAGAAAAGTATAGCAAGGTTTTATAAAAACACTTACAAGTTCGGAGAATTAAAAATTCTATGATCAAAGTAACGATCTAGGAAAGAGCTCCGAAGAATATCTTGAGAAAATTGAATATAGCTTGGACTTGTTTACTTGAAGAATATGGAATAATCCTAACTCCATGTGGCCATTGTAACTAGGCTTTAAGAAGTTCTTGAGAAAATTTACGATAACAACGTCGTGTTTACAAATTGCTACCAACGAATTCAAGACAACATTGGTTGAATTGAAAGCTTGGGACAATGAAGGGTTGTGAAAGATATGCTTGAACTTGAACAAGTACGGATCTTGGAATGATAGAGATTTAAGGAGAGAAGCTTTGATTATGTAAATTAGCAAATTGGAATGAAGATATAAGCTTGCTATTTATAGTAAAAGTTTTGGAAAATGAATGGTAAAAAGTGGTGGTGATAAGGAGGTGATTCATAAAGTTTTTTTAAGGTGGTGATGTGGTGGATTTATGGTGGAAGTATAAGGAAAGTGGTGATGTGTTCAATTTGCCATGGTTTAGAACAAATATCTAGTTTTAATAAGTTTATATAATTATTTTAAGTATATAAAATAATTATTAGCTTTTTATAACTTAAAAGTAATGTTTATAAAAGATGGTGATGTGTTCAAAATGTGGTGAAATGATATAGAAAAGGGTGATGTGTTCAAAACCTAATGGTTTAAGAAATATCTAGTTAATTAACTAATTTAAACCCCCTTACTATTCATGACTTTAATTAAATTTTCTGATTTTTCGAGTGTCTTATTTTATGATTTAAAAATCATAATTGAGTGTAGAAATACTAGAAATTAGGTTTCCCAAAGTCTTAAGTCCATATGAGAAAGACTCACGCGAAAAATAAAGGTTTTATGATTTTTCACGGAATATAACAGTTTTATTTTCTTAGATGCTCGTCATCAAGATTCTTAACCTTGCTACAATAGTTCATATAATAGATTGATTAATCATATAATCAATTAGAAAGTTTAAACATGCACTTGCTCACCTAATCATGCCCTAAATAGCTTAAATTACTTTGAAAATTAAGCAAAGAACATCTTAATTGATTTCAATTAAGAATCTTGTTGAATGGAAATTTTACGGATGTCACAGTATCTACCCGTTAAATGAAATTTCGTCCCGAAATTTAGATTGTGCCTCCAAGTAAGATATTCAAATGTAGTTGTTATACGTTCATTTGAGATTTTGGATAAAAGCTTACGAGTTACTAACCACCACTATACTTCAGCCTCAATTAACAGAAGTATGTACATATAATGATGATCTACCTCTAATATTCTATTGATCCTTATGTAGAGGGTGTACCTATGGATAACCCACCGTACCAATGGTTTAATAATGATATATCATCCGTATGCGTATATTTATGTACTTAATCAAAATTTCCTACCTCAATATACATTAAGCTTATAGCCAGCATGTAGTTCTTTCTTATTTAACCGTATATTCTTAAACTTATAATATCAATCCGTTAAAGACTAAGTTCTATAGACTTAACACTCTAGCACTTTGATTCATAATCATTGTTACTGTTATCATTGGTTACTTTTGCCACTATTTTTATTGTAACTCCTTTTGTTCATTATAACCTCAGTGTAACCACTTTTGTTACCAATTCTAACTATCATAACCTTTCTTATTCTTATCCTTCACAAATCCTTTTTAACTGGATAAAGTATTTAGTATCTAAGACATAATTCCTTAGATGTGAGATTTTCGTTATTTAAGTGAATTTTGGATTATTTAGAAGAGACGTACCCATATCGAAGATAGGGTCCTCATAGTCGTCACCATCGGTTATCATTAACACTTCCTTATGTTCTGGTTCAGTCCTCGTGTTGTTGTTCATTCTCAGTAGCATCTTCAATACCATCTCGAGTAACACCAACACCTCCAACCATTCAAACAACAACAACAATTCCATCAACAACAATTCAAACAACAATAATTCCAACTGTTCCACCAACAACACCAACACCAATAACTCAATCATTCCCTGATCCAACTTCACCACATCATTCTTCCAGTTCTTCTTCTTCCGAATCATCTGATTCAGCCGAATACTTAAGTGATTGTTCACCGAAATGAATTGCCACCAGTGGTTTATCAACTGACACTCTTATTGTTGCACTCATGCGTCGGTTGAGATCTGAAGAACCACATCTCACTTCTCACAAAAGATCAATCTTTCAATCACTTCTAGCATATATGTCATTTCAAGGTACTCAACAAGCGAATCGAGCTGAAGTTGAAGCTCTTCAGAAAAGAATCCGAGAACTTGACCAACAATGTCGACTGGCTGATATCTACAGGTGTCGAGATGATCAAGATCCTGATGATCAACCCGAGGGGGAGAATATTAGAGATATCAGAGAGGATCATGAAACTCAAGATCAAGTTGGTCAAGAAGAAACTGTTCAAGATGTGATTCAAGATCAAACTCAAGCTCAAGCTTCATCATCTCATGTTCATGAATCAGATTCGGATGACTTACCCCCGCTTGTCAGAAACATTTCACATTATTATTCCACAACTTCAAGTTCTGATGAGTCAAGTGATCCCGATCCATTTCAACCAGAAGATGCTAATAATGATGAGTCTGATTCATCTGATTCTGATGATCCTGATAATGCTCCAACAAGTGAAGCCATTCCACAATCTCAGCAAGAAAAATATGGAAAAGACATTTTTGAAGAAATTGTCTATCATTTGAGAGACACTGATAATCTTGAGACTCCCAGTGAGCTTGCATATGGAGTTAGACACCCGAGGATCTCAAAAGATAAGATTTGGCAAATCAATGAGGGTTATTTCGCTGAGAACTATGAGCAGATCTTGGATTTTAGTACCAAACCTGAAGAGATTGTATGCAAAGCAAGATACCTTGAAGAAAGAGCTTTCCAGATTTATTGCTCACCAGATGAAAGACTAAACATGACTTTGAATCGTTTGAGAGCATTCTTTTTGTTCAGACATCAAAATCAAAGAGATGCATACATGGAGTTGATGAATGCAATAAGTTCTGTGAAAGATGAATGGTGGTATAAGCAATTTGAAAGATCAATCACTAGAGTGCTAGAGCTGTTTGTTCCCCTGAAAGCTCACAATATCAGACTTGTTCGATTTAAAGTTCGTCGAGCAGATGGTAACATTTATGTTGTTCAAAAAGAATCATTTCAACACTTGAAGGTCTCAGACATTCTTTTCCTCTACAATCAATATGCTTACCTGATAATCAAGAATCTAGATCAACTCCAAGCCTATGAAGCATTGAAAAGCCACATTCAAGCCTTGATCAGATTTTATGAATTCAATGACTTTCAGATTGGCTTAGAAAGAAGAACTAGCAGAATTAATCTCACAAGACCAAACCAAAGAGATGGAGGTTATGAGCTAGATTCATTTCAAATTGGAGATGTGATTGAAGACTTGGATGGATTTGTCTTCATTAATCGACTAAAGAGAAAGATCTTCATTCGTGCCTCAGATTTTCCCAAGTATTCTGATGGTACTTTGAATTACTGTCTATCCATTCTAAGTGCATTAGATGAAGATTCTGATGATGAAGAAGATGATAACATCAAGTCTCAGAGAGAAGATCATATAAGACGTATCAAAGCTGTTCTTGAGATGCGTCAAAGAATAAGAGATCTCATTGTTGCAAGAACTCCCAAGGCTCAAGAAGGAATAATTCATACTGAGACAGGTTCATGGGTTCTTTGGAATCCTAGTCATAAACATGGTCCTCATAACATTCCACCTGTGAATTTCCAAGATAACATCAGGTTTACAGATGAATGTCCTGAAGGTGATAACTGGCATTTCATTCCCAAGAAGTATTGGAAAGACACATGGAGTAGTTACAAGAAAAGAGCCTTCTGGAGTTCAAAGATTGACAAGCCTACAACATCAAATGCTGCTCAAAGATACATGAAGAGAAAGAACTAGCAAAGGCGCGCTAGCAAAAAAAGAAGACAACAAAGGAAGAGATGATGGACAACCAACCACACAACCAAGCACTAAGGGGGAGAATGTTAGAAATACAAAATAGTGCTTAGTTGTATCTCAAACTTTGTATTTTTATGTACTTATTGAAAGGTTGAGGGGGAGTTTTTGTAAGTTTGCTTAGAGTATAAAACCCTCAAGCCTTCTTTCCTTAAAACTTTAATAACACTTGTAAGCCTTTTCGGGAATTGAATGAAATCAGATCATTACACACACACATCTTTCTCTCTCAAGAACACACACTAACACACACTTTCCACCATTGTTGATCACCTAACTTCTGCATCAAAACACGAATCATTTATCATATTACATAGCAAAATTCACAACTGTTCAAAATAAACGAGGTCGTAAAGAAATACGAGGTCGCAATTAGTTACTCGAGGTCGTAATTGAACTGGAGAGGTCGTAAAGAGCTCACGAGATCGCAAACGAAATACGAGGTCGCAATTGAGCTAGCGAGGTCGTAATTAGCTATCCATGTAGTAAATTGAGCTGGAGGCGGTAATACTAGCCCGCGAGGTCACAAAGGATGCTGAAACCTTTAATTCTCTTGAAATCGAAATCCTAAAAGCCAAAATAACACCTTCGACTATTGCAAACACCAATAGAGGTCAAAAACAAGATTTCTGGTCGTAAACTCGTGCAAGAATCACGTCTAAACGACCCAAAACCAATGTTGTCTATCACCAACAAACTATAACCTTCTGGTATGAAATCAAGAGGTTCTGATACTACTTGTAAGTCCCCTTGAAACGGATCGTTAATAGTTTTGTATTAACCTGCAATATATGCTTGATATTTCGACAAATGTTCAACCCTAATCACTGTTAGGGTTTGGTATTTATAGGAAAACACCCGAAAAGGCTTCAGCACGTCAGCCTCGTATTTCTGGCCCAGCTCAACCTAATTACGAGGTCGTATTTGTGCTCTAGCCTTGTATTTGTTCCTGCAAATACGGGGTCGCATTCCCATAGTGAAATGCGAGGTCGCATTTCACACTTAGCAGATTTATCATACATTCAATACTTAAACTTAATCTAGTATTCTATGCATAATACAAAGTTCATTAATGACAATCACATCATAAAGACATATTACAATATAAACCCAAACAATCTAGACTACTATTGACATAAACGTGCACTTACAGTTACAATTACGATCTTTGAATATTTATAGTGCATATATATATCGCGATGTTGATTTCAGTGTTTTAAGAAATTTAGCCTTTAGGGATTTCATATGGATGTCGCCTTTTTAGACCTAGTATACAACATGTGGTAACGACATCAATTAGTTAATTTTGAAGTCCTTTAGGGAGTAAGGCCATTTGGAAATTTTAAAATTGTTGTATGTATTACGGGGCAATATGTTTTTCGGGACTTATGAGAAACTTTGTAACTATTCGTGACTTAAATCATACAATCTCATATTAGTTCTTTAAATTTATCACCCATTTTAAAATTGTTGTATGTATTGACGTTTAACTATATATTTTAAAATTGACGTTTATGGGTGTATGACTTAGAGTTTTGAAAAATATCTCGCCTTTTGCGCGAATTCTATGGCTTATTGCCATTTGCCAATCATCTATATACATGCATATTTCCAGAGTTTTTGATATGTAATCTTATTCATTTATTACATTTGTAGCTATAGCATATGTAAATATATAGTCAAACGTGTTGTGTACCGGTTCCAAAAGTGCACTACTATATATGTAATTAATTGAGATCTCTTTTTATTTTGGAAAACACGTATTTTCTCCAGATTTCTCTCTTTGTATACTGGATGTCCCGTGTTTGATATTAACCTCTTGTAAGTCCCAACTTAATCAGATGGTACTAAACTAGAGACACCTCTATGTCAATAGTGAAGTTTCTTTGCAATAAGTTCATCAGATCTGGACGAGACCAGTTAAGGTGAACAGTATACCAGGTTATCTGGAAGGTTTACTTATTAAGGTGATAATTCAAATAAGTAAATACAATGCAATAATAAATTAACTCATAAAGTAAATGGTGAGACAATATGTATTTTCATATGTATTTTACTTATTGATTATAAACAAAATACAAAGGTTGATGCGGAACCAAGATATTACAAGTATGTAAATATCTTAACAACCTATGAAATACAATTGATCTAAACTTGGAAATTCTCTTGTCAATCGAAACACTTAAAGTTGTGAAATGTTACTTTTTGCAATTGAGAGAATATTGCACAAGCACACCAGTATATTGCAAAGTGTAAAAATGCAAAGACTTGTTATTGTGTTGTGCAAAGGCCTCTATTTATAGGCAAAGGTTGACATTGGGAATGTCAACTTTGCCGTACAAATATGGTTGGGAGCATTTAAGGATGTGTGAACTTTTCCTTGAAAATGCTAAATAAAGTATGTCAGAGTACACACTTTATCCAACCTGCTTTGTACTTTATACTAAGATAATATCTATTATCCGGGTAATAGTACATAAAGCAATAAAGGCAATTTCCTCGTAATCAGTGTAAAGCTTTGTAAGTTCTTTACACTGATGCTCTCCAGTCTTGATCTGGTTAGATGACCACTGGGCTTCGCTGCCATGGCCAGTCTCTTTCTTCCATTTGATGTCTTCAACTTCAACTGGACCGTCTTCAGGTTTGGTCAGATCTTCAACTGGAGGAAGTCACCAGTTGCATAAACTGTATGATGCAACTTGACTTCTCATATTTCTGGACAAATCTTAATGTCTCCAGATGCAATTGGAGACTGGCCAGTTTTGCTAAAACTGGACCTAACAAATTCCCCCTATTTGTCCAAAAATATGCACAAGTCTTTTCAAGTTTGTATCTATACAAGTGTTAACTTGAAAGGACTTGGTTTGACAAAATCTATCTAATTTTCTAAGGCATTTTTATAGATCATCAAATGCCTTAGATATTTTTCTTTTTGACTTGTTAGATTTTATCACTTATCTATCTTGTGGGTTACAATCTGGCAACTTGTATATACAAGATGTAAAAATTACATAAGTTACAAGAAAGTAAATAAAATACAAGTAGATAAAAAAAATAGAAGTAGAACTAAACAGATGGCCCTTCGCCAATTCTCCTTCTTTTGGTTAATGAACCAATAGGCTGCCCATCCTCAGGGTCGATGTGGAGTTTTTCTTCCAGTTGCTCTTTGTGATCAATCTTGTGTTTTAGCAAACTGAGCCACACCTTTTCAAACCTATTCTTCGTTGGCTTTTGTTCCAAAATATTCATCATCTCAACCCACTCAGAAAATCCATATCCAAGTACCCAAGCATTTTCAGTCTTCACCAAAGGACCTCCAGAATAATTGACTGACAAATGAAAGGTTTTGGTACCTGGCCGGATGGTTACATCAACTGCAGTGATCTTCCCATTATGATTTTTTTTACTCATTATTGATTGATAATAGGCTCTGGCATCTGATTCATTCTCCAGTTTGGGGGCACCAGTTCCAGCATGCTGCACAACAGCCTTAATATCTTCATGGGAGACCTCAGCAGTTGGTTCAATCCAAGTTCTCAGATTGGCATCCCTGGGCAGTGGCTTGGGCTTTGATTGAGAGGACCTCTTTGGTGGATTCAACACCCTTTTCACAACTCTGTTGACATGGTCAATTCTCTTTTGAATCCCATCAACCCGAATCTCCTTGATCTTTTCAACTGTACTATTCAGATTCTTGGCATCGAATTCTGCTTCATTATCTGGATATACTTTATCAATTTGTATATCCAGCATTTCATTAAGTACACCAATAATCCTCTGGTCATGCTTGATTTTCTTGTATTGCTCCAGTGTGATGCCCAACAAACCAGCATCACTGGCATCTAAGGCACCCAAGTCAGAAATCTGGGCCCTTGCGAGTCTTTGATTTTGTTTTTCAATTTTCCTTTGTTCTTTAAATTGCTCTCCCAACCTTGCCAGTCTTTTACTTTCGGAATTAGACACTGGTGGCAATTTATCAACATTGCCAGTTTCAAGCATACCTTCAGTACCAGTTGGTTTGGCAGATTCATCAGTTGCCTGCCCTTTGCCCTTATCAATATTCCCCCTAGGATCAACCACATCATCAAACTGCTCAATAACTTGCTGACTGGCATCAGTACCAGCAGCCTCCACATTCTCACCACCCACACTAGTTTGCACTTGGCCAGATGAGCTTTCAGGGATGACTGTTCTAGATGCAACGACCAGACTTCTTTCCCCCTTGGCAGTATCTAGACCTTTCCGGATTGCATCCCAAGCAGATTGGTGAATGGCAATCGGTCTAGAGGTTGCCACAATTGATGGTCCTTGCACTCCTTGAAAATTGAGCACATCATCCTGAAAGATCTCCACAGATGATTCACCTCTTGGGACTGGGCCAAGACATTGTCACCAGTTTAGACTTGCCCATCCTTTAATTCTTTCAACAACTTGAGGTCATCTGGGAAGAGGCCAGCAGACACCATTTCCTTAACAATCTCCTTTTCTTTTTCTTTGCCCACTTCAGTTGTCAGCTTATTAAGGGCAGTTGAATGTTCAGATACCTTAGTGCCCAGAGTGTCCAGACTACTTCTCAACTGGGTGATCTCAGCAGTTATTGGGGACAGATCAACCTGAGGAGAAGCAATCTTGGTGATCTCAGACATCACCTTTTTAACCAATTCCTCTTTTCTAGCAACCAAAGTTTCTTCAATTTTCTGACCAACTGAAGTAGATAACAGTTGTCCAAGCTCAACTACATCAAGACCAGGTTTGTCAACGAATTCTTTAACCTGCCTTTCTAACTCCTTCAGTTCTGCTTCTGATGATCTGACAGCGGTGCCCATCAGATTGGAGATAGAAGTGTAATCTTTGATTGAGTTAGGTCATAGGCTTCCTTAAGAGTTGTTGCCAAATTATTGCAGCCAGTGACCAACTCATTGAGCTTCTTTACCACTAATTCCTCATTTATTGTGAATTTATTGATGCCCAGATCAACCACTTTGACATTAGTCATGTGTTCCTTGTGGTATTTGGACAAGGACTTAGTGTTTTTGTCAATTGTCTTTTGAACACCATCCACCCTATCAATAAGGTTTTTGATGTCGGCGGTAAAGGAGACAAATTGATTGTCCAGTGACGGAGGAGAAGGTGTCACTGGACCAGCAGTAAGGGCAACTGTAGCAACTGGTGGAGGTAATTGAATGGATACCTTATCATCAGACTGACCAGTTGCAAAGAAAAAGAAGAAGAAGGAGCAAATGAAATATTTTGTTCAGCAGGCTGAGTATGCTCAGGTATGCTGAACGGTGGTGGTGGCCTGTGTCTATTTCTAGATATGAATGGAGTTAATAAAGTATTTGGTGCAAAAGTGGGATTTACTATAAAAGTGGATGAAACTGAAACTGGAACATCTAGAAAACTGAACTGAGAAGAAGGGACTTGATCCGGTACATAGGCATCAAGATTCTCAGTGTCAGAAGCAGTTTCCTCAGAATCCGAAGAATCTATTGGAATATCACGATCTAATATATTCATGTCCAGATCCATGAATGTAATCGATGGCTGAGCAGTGGGCTCAGACTCCTGATGTACTTGGTCAGTTTTTTGAAGAGTAGCATTCAGTTACGATAGGTACGTGGTATGTCATCGGTGTGTTAGTACTGTGGTAGGTTAGCTGCAGTTCACCCTACATATATATACAAACAATATAATGGAGGTACCAAACTGGACCGCGAAATAGCATTAGGAGAAAAAAAAAAATCACCAATTATCCAGTGGTAGATTTCAACAGTAATATATTCCAACTAAATTTTGAGACGAAATTTTCTCAAGTAGGGGAGACTGTGACATCCGTCACCAAAACTGGTGATTTATTATAGTCTCTAACTTACATTCCAAATTTCTTGACTGGTCAATATGTGGTGATCATTCCAATATGTGACTTCTATTACCTAAATTCCAATATTTTAGGATTTAGTCCCTCTATTTTTTTAAATTTGGATGGTTATAACTATTTCCATTGATATTTGACATATAGTTTATATGTCATCAAAGTAAAGTCTATAATCATCAAAGTAAATTACAATATTTATATGTAGTGAATTAATAATAATAATAATACAAATAATAATAATAATAATAATAATACAAATAATAATAATAATAATAATAATAATAATAATAATAATAATAATAATAAGATTATTATAGTATAGAATATTAAGTCGGTTTCAACATTAGTTAAAGCCTATGTACATCAAATGTGAAAAATATCTCTACAATATTATAGGGCTAGGTCAAAAATGATTACCATGCCATCCAAATTTATTCCATGATATTAATAACAATGGCTATAATAATTCATTAAACAAACTAAAGATGAATTAGCCGAATTACTCTATGAAGCTAATGATCAAATAAGAAGTATACAATAAGTAAGAAAGCTATATGAAGAACTTTCGGCAAAAGGGGGTTGTAATTTCATTAGGATTTGGCTACTATTAATAATAAACTATCAAGTACATGATAACTCAAACAATTAACTCTATAGATATCTTAGGTATATACATTATTAATTATCGAAAAAAAACAAAACAAAACTTAAACCAAATCCTCTTTGCTTTGCTGTCGAACAAAAACAAAACAACATCACAAAATTCAACTTTCTTAATCTTTCAATTGTCAAGCATTCATCACAGGGAGTTCTTGGATTTTTTGGTGAGTTCAAATAATTTTTCTTTATGTTTTTAAAAGATCTTTAATATAAATATGTATGGTTAAAATTCTTATAGAATTATATATATTATTTTGTCAAGGTATATAAGGAGTGATCATCAATCTTGGGGTAATTACTTATCTTTGCTTTTCATATATATAAATATATTTTTTATTTTATGGAAGTAACCTATTTGATTAATATATGTTATGGCAAAATTTATAATAATTAATGAAAGTCTTTTTAAAGGTTAAATCAAGAGCTTGAAGTATAGATCACATTAATCTTAAAAGTTTACGTATTAATTGTAGCGTAATAATTAATGTAATCTAAGAAATCTAATTACAAAGACTTGGAAATCATAATAACAGATGTAAATAGGTGTTGGAAAGATTTGAAAGTTTATATATATATATTAGTTGTAGTAGTCTTTAAAACAGTAAGTTTGAGTTATTTCAGAATCTGGACAGATTCGGTTTGTTAACTTTGAAAGGTCGTATCTTGGTCATGGAAGATGATTAAGTCACGTTTTTGGTGTCTAAAATTAAATTCAAGAAGTCTACTTTCTGGTGGAATTGAATTCGTGTAAAAATATGAAGTTTAAGGTTGTCAAACGAATTTTATAACAAAAATGCGCAAAGCTGAGTTTTCCGAACAGATTTAGGTTGGTTTCAAATAGTCATATCTTGGTCGATTTTATGAACTGGGAGATTATTTTTTTCTAGAGACATTTTTAAGATGTTAAGATTGTACAATAAAAATTTTGATTTTTTTTAAGCTTCGAAGGCCCTTAACTTTTATAAAACTTTTTTGCGTGCAAACAGTGATTTTTCTGACTAGTATGTGATTATGGAACGTTTAAAAATAGTTAACGTGCGAAATAAATTAAGTAAAAATTCATGTAAGTGTATAACACTCTAAGGTTACAGTGGTTAAGATTTGAAAGCTTGAATTTTTCGTTTCGTCCTAATAAAAAATAGATAAAGTTATCAAAAATTTCAGTGAATATGAACTTGTAGAAACCAATGGTATATCATTAAAACAAATATACTATATTAAGTTATGTGACTTGTAACTTAATAATACATGACAAATCAATTGTGAATATTTTGAAAGTAGCCATATATGTATATCATCAAATGCGGGTTACAATGGACGGTTATTGACCATGTCCATAATTGTAACTTGTACATGTATATGTTGTGTAGATTCTAGTGATCTTTTAGACTTTGCACAACTGCTTGCTGATTGAGGTGAGTTTCGTGGCCCCTTTTTATTTTATTTATTTGGGGGAAAATGATGCTCAAAACACTTTTCATTTCTTTACTAGTTGTACCAAAACTTGTTTGTTTTCTTGGACAAATACGTGTAATTATGAAATGTGTATGCTAGCTTGTTTGTGTGATTCTATGATGCAATAGATGTCTATTGATATCTATTGAAGACTATTTGAAATCTATCGACCAACTATATACTCTAGCTGGTAGTTGTTGGTATTACAGTGTGTGATTGAGTTGTTGGCAAGTGATATGATTGAGTTGTTGGCAGGAGTAATGGGGATTGTGTTGTTGGATAACTATGATGGCATTGATCAGTATTTGGATTGCATATAGGCTGCTACATGTTTATATTTACACTATTGTCCAAACCTCATATATCATGCACAACAAACTCATTTGTATTCCTTTAAACCTACGAACTCACCAACGTTATGTTGACATTTTCGAGCATTCATTTTTAGGTAATAACAATGCTTAAGGGGAGTGAGCTTATGGACTTTAGGAAGACCAATAAAGAGATCCTTCATGGACTCCTAGATTGCATTTGAAACATTGAACACTATTTGCAATTGTTACTTCTTTGCTATTTGAGGCGTGTTGCCTAGACTTTCCGCTTGTAGAAATTACTTCTATTTAGATTTCATTTAGTATTTACTCTATTATAAACTCCATGTGCTATGCCAGAACTTTTCGTCATATCCTACGATTCCGCCTAAGGTGGGGTGTGACACGGGGTTAGACCGTTGTTCAGGCACAACAACTGTCACAATGCTAGAGGACGAACCAGTGGGTCCCTCATTTTTTTGAGGCCCGCCCAGTTGCCTTTCTGAGCTACCTAGTAATGGTGCGTCGGTTTTAGCGAATGCTAGTCGCATTCTTTCAGGAATTGGGACCTTAGTGTCTAAAGAGACAAGAGAGTCTAAATTCCTTAACATTTCAGGGAGAGAGAAATCTGAGTTTGTATTTTTATATGCATCTCTCCCCAAAATAAGTTTGAAACACAGAGAGAGGTACCTGGAGAATGGTATGAAAAGTCCCCTGGTGCCTGTCAGCTTTTTGACTAGACTTCTGAACAAGATGTCAGCAAAGTCCACCCTTAGTCCATTCCACAGGTAGTAAGCCATCTCTGCCTATGCGGAGTTAATCTGGTCAAGACGACCAGAACTTGATAAGTAGAGATTTAAGCTTGATTTGTGCAAAAATTATGACAACCGTCACCTGAGCGTTCGTTTGACTATACTTTTCCATTTGTAGAAGGTCATTAACTATCAATTTAAGTCTTTAGACGTGTGGCTATATGGATTAGAGTATGAATAAGACAAGACATGTTTATTGAGTACTAGTGCCTTTAACTTTTTAAGACTTGGAGAAAATGATTGAGGAAGACTAGTTGCCTCATAGAAATGCCAAATAAAGTTAAAATGAACTTTCAAAACGTTAAGCGAATCAACGGATATCATTTACCCTTGTCGTATATGGCGTTGTTTTAATTAATTAAACGAGTCGACAACAGAAAAACGTATTGATTTTGTTTTGGTCATAACTTTCAAACCGTAACTCCGTTTTTGACGATTCAAGCGGCCACGTTTTCGTAAAAGAGTCTATTTTCCAGATGTTGGTCGAGCTTGACCTGGTTGAGGTCGACTTGGTCGAGGTCGACCTGGTTGAGTTCGACCATGGTTGAATTCAACCATATATATGCCTATATAAACTTGATCTTTCATTCCATCAAAAGGGTTTACACACATAAGATTTCTCTCTAAAGTTTTCTTTGAAAAACACCCTTTCTTCACAAAAAAAATTCAGATTTCATAGACAAGAAGAGAAAAGAGTTTGTCTTTCAAATCTTCTCTTAAATCATTCTCTCGATTTCGGCTCTAAACGCTTGCAAATCAATCAAGGCTTCAATCTTCGATCAAGAAACTAGTGTTTGTTATCATTCTCTTCATCAAAAACTTGTGTAAGTTCTGTTCTTAATCTCTCCAATTCGTTTTTATATGTATATATATGTTTACTCTTTCGGTCCTTATCAAAAGCTAAGCGTATCATGTCTTTGATTGTTGATTGTGCAATTTCGGTTAAAATTGTGTGTAAGAAACGAATTGAACCTTGATTAAGGCTTTGATTTGATACATTATGCGCTCATGTAATTTGGATTTTGTGCAACTACAAGAATTGAAGATATCCTTTACTTGGCTAAAAGACTATAAAACTAGTCGATTCAGTATCCAAGATTAAGGTTGTGCAATTGTGGATCACATGATGTATGAAATCGGTCGAACTTCACCCTTTTTGTACTGGTTTGTGACACTTTTGTGCAATCAGGACTCATGGGTATGAATTGGCTAGCCTTAGATCTCGTTATTTTAACAAAATCGCGTCAAAATCGTTCGTTTTGCTCAAATCGCGTATGAATCAAAACCCGGCCAGGTCTAGCTCGACCTAGGCAGGTCAAGCTTGACCTCTACCTGGTCTAGCTCGACCTCTGGTGGTCTAGGTTGACCCTCTGTTGAGTTTTGTCGCTTAAACGGCTCGTAAGGTTCCTAGTTTGACCCGAAATGACTTGTTTTAACTTTCGGACCTTTAAGACTTGGACAAGAATCATTTTGACCTCTGTCCAGATCAAACTAGACCTTCCATGGTCGAGTTCAACCACTTCCCTACTCATATAATCGATTTCTTTGGCCTTTCGTGTCCATACGTGCTTATTCGGTTCTTAAACTTGACTAGTTTTCTCAAAAGGTGTAGTTTTGGTCCAATTGGCTAACATATGATTAAAAGATTTTAAAATAACATATTTGGGCTTTAGTTGGTCGAGTTCAACCATTAGGTTGAGCTCAACCTCAACTCGTTTCGGTTTCGTAAGCTTTTCGGTTAAAATCTCCGGTTTTGTCTAGTTTTCAGTAAATTCGAGTAAAACTTATTTTGAACTATAAAATGATTTCAAATGAGGTTGTATTGATATAATAATGTGTTTGAACTTAATAAAGGACATTGTTGTCAAATCCAAACTCTTGTTCGGTTTATTCGAAATTTGTCAAACGTCGTTTTAGAAGTTAAATAAAGACATGTGCACTCAAAGGCATTTCTAACAGGCTAAGACTTAAGACCAAAGACTGTCATTGTGACTTGTCCTGTATTATTGGTAGGTTTTGATTGTCGTGGACTTTGATTGTGCTTGTCGTGCTCGTCCGTTATACTTTCATAACACTTTTCAGGTGAGTTTCGTAGCCCCTCTTTTTACAAGTTTTGGGGTGGAAAGTATACTTATTTTTCAAACAGTTTTGTCGATTCCTGTTTATGTTCAATATGGAGCCTGTGCGTATAGAGTTACTTGTGCCATTTGACGTGCTTGATTTTGTTTATATGTGTGTGGTTTATGTGTTTATTGTTGTGATTTATGGTTTAGACGTGCTTATTGTATGAGTTTGAGACTTGGACATGAGACTTGAGACTTGGACTAAGGCAGGTACCGTAAGGTCGGACTTTGAGACATTGAGACTTTGAGACATTGAGACTTTGAGGTCTCTGAGACTTTGACACTTTGAGTACTTGGACTATGGCATAGCTCTGCTCACTATATATTGAACATCTACCTATTTTGTTTCTAAAGAATCGACATAAGACTTATTTATTACTGTACTTTTTAACTAAAACCTACGAACTCACCAACCTTTGTGTTGACACATTTTAGTATACTTTTCAGGTACTCAGGCTAATCAGGGATAAAGACTGCTATGCTAGGCTTGAACATCGGAGATTAGTGCTCCTTACTTTTGTCAGACTTTAAGGCTGCATGCCTTGGTTTATTCCTTTTATGGATGTACTTGTAATAAGCTTTCCTAGCATTGTCATGACTTTGAACTCATGTTTTGGGAATATATTCATTATATTCTATTTCATATAGCAGTATCTATGTAATCCCGTGTCGTGTTGTACTTTTCATGACACCTCATGTTTCCGCCAACGATGAGGTATTACAAAAATGGTGAATTTAGGGTTAGTGTGTGAAAAGGTGTTTGTATGTGTATGGAGGTTGAAGATGAAGATGGAGATGGAGAGAGAATAATTAGAGTGAAAATGGAATGATTAGGATAAATGTAGGGTTGAGGCTTACAATTAATGTATGGAAGGGGGTATTTATATCATAAATCTAAGTTTCACTAATGCCCCTTCCACCTCTAAAACATTTACATTTTAACATCATTTTTTAGTTCTAACATTCTTCCCCTTGGTGTTGAAATGTAATTCATGCACGACATCATCTATAAATATGAATTTGTTGATGAAGGTCTTCGAAGCTTTCTCATTGTCTTCAAGATCTTCCATCAAACTTGACTTTACGTCTTTAATCTATACACCTACCTTAAAGATGTATCTTTAAGTCTTGAACTTCTCAGAGTTTAAGCATTGCGGAAACTTGAGCTTGGCTCTTTAGATTTGAACATGAAAACCTCTTCTTGACAAACTTAACTTTGTCACACTTCCCCTTAATTGATGAATCTCTTTCTTGAAGCATTTGGACAAACATCATTTTCATCACAAACTTCCCCTCGATCAAACAATCATATTTGCGTACCACCAACGCTTATGTATAGGGTGTACCCGCGGCGTACCAACCACGTTGGCGATAACTATCTTCAAAGAATAATTTGGGGATCACTTTAGTCAACAATTTATCTTTCTTCCCCTCAACTGATGAATTCTTCTTTCTCCCCATCAAATTTCAAGAAAGCATAAAGACTTCTTCGACTTCATTATCCTCTTTCTTCCCCTCATGATGAATGTATGGCTACATGTTCATCATGTCTCTTTGAAGTCGAAACTGGGGAATCAACCATTATGAAGTAGTAGTCCAATAAACAACATCTTTAACCCGGGTTATACACTGACATGTGTATAAGCCATATTCACTAGATCACTTAACAACAACCTTTGGGACCCATTTTTGCTAAGGCCCAATGGTTTTTGTCTTCTCATTCCAAATGTAAGTATCATCAATCCGGCGAATTGAGTCTGAAGTCCACGGAGGGTGAAAACTCGAAGACGTTGAAAAGTTGAGTTTTCGTGGACGCATTGGAGATGCAAAGACATTCACTTTTTGCACTACAAATGGTTTTTGGTGCAAGATCAAATAACTTCCAAAGTGAATATTTGAATGTCCTTGACTTAGTTGACTAGGGCTTATAAACTGACTTTGGCTTAGTCTTCGTCAACTGAGCTTTTGCTTGGGAGATGAATTGAGAGCTGTCTTCAAATGATAGGAATGAGACTGAAGATGTTGAATACTTCTTACTCTTCTCCAATGAGTAATTAGTAAACTGAGACATCTTTCGGGCAGGGTTAATGAAACATTGACATTGGAGCTCTTTGGGATGGACTCAGTGGAAACTTTCTTTGAAACATCAAGTTCAGTTGGAAATATTGGACTTGCATCATGATAAACTGATCCATCATCACTATCAGTATCATCCTTCTCAACTTTGTTGAATTCTTTGAAAACTTTTCTCTCCTTGCTTAATAAAACAATTGTCTTATCTTGCAACTCATATTGAAGATTTGAAATTGTTTGTTGCAAGACAACTTCTTTCATTTGACTTTCCAAAATGTGTTCATCAAGCCTTTGAAGTGAACTTTGCAACTCATTTGTCAATTTAGAAATTTGAGATTGCATCTCATTGGTCTTCTTTCGTAGAGTAAAGTTGTTATTCACAAGCTCAATGAGACATTTTGACAACTCATCTGTTAAGTTAGAAACTTTGATCTTCAAATGAACATTTTCAGTTTTGAGCTCCTCATTTTCAGATTTGAGTTGTTCATTTTCAGACTTGAGTTGTTGAATTTCAAAATTTATCTTCACATTTTGGGTCTTTGTCTTTTTGGCATGAACACTTTGAGGATTTGAATTGTGATGAGAATACCTTTTACAAAAAGCTTTTGTACCGGCATTCACAGATTCAGAAGACTTTTGATCATCATCATTCATGAGTGAAAGACTATTTGAAATGTTTGACATTTTGTTGTTCAAAGGAAAGGTATGAAATGAAAAAGTATTGTGTTTGAAACTGAAATGAAGAAAAAAATGAAATTCAGAAATTTTGGAACTGGGACGATCTTGGGGAGATCGTTCTAGGAAATGTGATGAAAAATAGAAGTATAAAAGTTTGAAAGTGAAACGATCTTGGTGAGATCGTTTTGAAATTTAAGCTCAGAGGGTGAGACGATCTTGGTGAGATCGTCCTAGAAAATGTTTGAAGATTTGGCTAAGTATAAAGTGTTTGAGAAGTGAGACAATCTTGAGGAGATCCTCCTGGAATCTTGTGTGGAAAAATTTCTAAGTATGGATGAAAGAAAGGTAGGATGGTCTTGTGAAGATCTTCTTAGGAAAACTTGAGAGAAAAATTTTTCTAAGTATAGAAAATCTAAGAAATTTGGACAGAGTGACGGTATGATTTCAGAATTGTTGAGCAAAACCAATCTCAAAGAGATTAGTTACCCAAGGAAGTGTGTGATTCCCAATCACAACAACTTCAAATGATCAAACCACCACACACAGTTCACACAGAACAAAGATGCTAGGAAGATCTTGTGGAGATCGTCTTAGAGTCAGTTTGTAAGAAGATCTTGTGGAGATCGTCTTAGAGTCAGTTTCTAAGAAGCTCTTGTGGAGATCGTCTTAGAGTCAGTTTCCCAAACATTATTCCTTTCGAACTGGTTGAGCTCTTCTTGCATTGCTTCAACCCAGCTTGGATCTGCCATAGCCTCGTCAATCTTCTTCGGTTTAATCAGTGATAAGAAGGTGACGTTTAAACATTGTTCACTGGTGGCTCTTCTAGTCTGAACCCCACTGGATGGATCTCCAACAATCTGATCAATTGGATGTGCTGCAGTCCATCTAGTGTATTGACTAGGGTTATGTGGTACAATATCAGTGCAAGTCACCTGGGAAGCCTCTACAGTTGTATTAACTGGTTGAGGTTCAGTCCAGACTACTTCAACATCATCATCATAATCATTTAATTCACGATTAGCATCATGAAATTCTTCATTCAAAGGTATTTCTTGAAGAACAGGTGAATCTGGAGGATCTTCTGGAGTAATCTGGAGAAATATCAAGGCTTGGTCTTTTATTAATTGCTTCATTGGACTCATCAAATGTAACATGAATTGTCTCATGAACCTTTTGAAGTCTATAATTATAAACTCTAAAGGCTTTTCTGATATCAGAATAACCAAGAAATACTCCTTCATCTGCCTTAGCATCAAACTTGCCAAGTTGACTTGCATCAATTAAGATGAAAACTGGACAACCAGATACATGAAAATAACCAATATTTGGTTTCCTCTTTCTGAGTACTTCATAAGCAGTCTTCCTATGTCTCTTGATGTAGACTGACCGATTCTGTGTATGACAAGCAGTTGCCACAGCTTCAGCCCAAAAACTGGTTGGAAGACCTGATTCAGATAACATACTCCTGGCAACTTCAATTAATGTACGATTCTTTCTCTCAACAACACCGTTTTGCTCTGGTGTGTGAGCGGAAGAGAAATTCTGAGAAATGCCGGTGTCATTGCAAAAATGATTCAAGTGTTTTATTTTGAAACTCTGTACCATTATCACTACGCAACTGACACACTTTGTGAGTATATTTGAGCTCAATTCTTTTGATGAGAGAGATGATTTCAGCAGCTGCATCACTTTTGGATCTGAGAAACACCACCCAGCAAAATCTGGTGTACTCATCCACAACAACTAGAGTGTATTTCTTGTCAGCTCTAGTTTGAACATTCACTTGACCAAATAAGTCCATATGAAGCATGTGAAGAGGTTCAGTGATGCTAAAGTTTTGCCTGGTCTTGAAACTGGCTCTTTTCTACTTACCCATCTCACACCCAGGACATGGCTTTTCCTTTTTGAAGGAAATCTGGGGAATCCTATCTTACAAGTTGTTTTCTAGACAACTTATTAATATTTTTGAAATTTAAATGGGATAACCTCTTGTGCCACAGCCAGTTGGTGTCTTCATCTGCCTTGGTATAGAAACATTGTTCATTTGGAGCAGATTCCATATCCATGACATAAACATTTCCTTTCCTATGAGCAATCATCACCACTTTCCAATCCTTGTTAAATATGGTACCTTGAGCAATATCAAACAATACCTTATATCCATCATCACACAGTTGACTGACACTTATCAGGTTATATTTCAAACCATTGACAAAAGCAACTTTAGTGAACTGGACCTGTCTATTATTGATTATACCATATCCTTCAGTTTTTCCACTTCCATCATTTCCAAAGGTCACTGCCAGTCCATCTTAGACAGTGAACTCTTCCAGCAGGGGCTTACATCTGGTCATAATCCGGCCAGCTGCGCTGTCCAGATACCAGGTATTCTTCTTTCGATCGCCCTGCACACCCATAGAAATCATTAGTTCTCTTTGGGAACCCATCTGCTGATGGGTTCACCAGACTCTCCCTGGGAAGTCTCAGATGATTTATGTGGTTTTGAACTGGAGGCTGAAGCTGGTGAATTTTCAACTTCAGGAGTAAAATTCTTTGAAATGATGGGAACAGTACCCTTTTTCTTGCCAGATTTTGTTCCAGATTAAACAACTTGTTTTTTATTTTGCTTTAAAAGGGATTTTTCTTTAACATTTTGTTTTGCAACTGGAGGGGTTGAAGTTCCTTCCAGGTTTTTGATCTTGGCAGTGCAACTCTGAACCTGTCTAGACAATAGTTGGAGTTGCCCTTCCAATCTCAGTAAAATGTTATTTTCTTCAGGCAGCTGAACCTTGGACTAGGGCTCAGCAGGGATCTTATTCTTTTGAGTCTTGGGCTCTTTGGACTTTTGAGGTAAAGGCTTTTCACCAGTAGCCTTTTTAACTGGAGCTTTAGCCTTTTTGGCTCCAGATTTGACCTCAGGGATGGTCTCAACAGATTTAGTTTTCTTGGAACTTTCAGGTTGGTCATAGGGGGTTTCAATCCTGATGCTTTCAGGTAGTTCATGTATATCTGGAATTACTGCTGCCATCTACACATCCCCAACCCCAATGGCTCTAATTTGTGCATTAATGGTCTTAGTGCATGCATCATAATTCCTTCCAGATGCCCTAAACCAAGTTTTGATAACCATTTGTTCTTTTTCCAGATCAGATTTTAATTTTTGGTTATCTAATTCCAATGTTTCATTTAAAGCAACTGACTCGTTGAGAGCCAACTAGACACTTCGAAAATCACTTGCCATGGGTTTTAAATTATTTAACTCTGTTAGAATTGTTTCCAAATACATTTCACCCTCAGTTCTAACAGTTTCAACAGATAACAAATCACCATTAAGTGACTCAGCAATATCCAGTTTTGATTCTGTGTCAGTTTCGATATCATAATCATATACCTTCTTTAGAATGATATCCACCCATCTTCCAGATACAACGTCGTCCTTCACCAAATGTTGTTGCTTATCTTCCAGGGCCATAAAACACACATCTCTAATCTCCTCTTCATCATCAGATGAGTCATCGGAAAGTTCCTATTTTTCTTCATCATTTGCCACCAGACACTTATTTTTATCATTTTCTTTTTCAAGTGAAAGGAGGGCAATCTGAGCTTTCAATTTTTTATATTTACTTTTGTAAGAGTCATCAAATTTTTGAAAATTAGGGACATAAGGACCAGTTTGATTGTTCATCTGACTAGATCTGCATTCCTTCATAAAGTGACCTTTCTTACCACACTTATAACAGGTAAGATTGGCTTTATCCAGAGAGTTGGAGCTGGAAGCATTGTTTGGGCCATTAAATCTTTTAGATTTATGCTTGAACCTGTTAAAGGACTTAGCAATCATGGCGACCAGATCATCATCGTCAGTTTTATCACAACCATCACTAATTTCAGTGGTCAGCCCCGAGTTCAGAAAACTGTTCAACATCTCCTTCATAGAATGTGATTGGACATTCTCAGCAGACATTAAAGCAGCACAAGGTTGATTAGTTAAACTAGTAACCTTAGAACTCTGGGCATGGTTTAAGGCATCCTGCTCAACCACCGGTCTTGCAGCATTATTATCTTCAGTGAATCTGAAGGCTCCATAGAGAGATGCAAGTGTGTGACTGTGCAGGGTCTAACCTTGTCTTAAGACAAGTACCATGTGTGCCCATTGGGATGGAAGAATATCACAAAATTTTTCAAGAAGAATATCCTTATCCTTCTCCACTCCCAAGCCTCTCAACTGGTTAATGAGGCTAGTAAATCTGGTGTAGGTACCAGTTAGACTTTCATTGGGCAATGCAAAAAAGGATTCATACTTCTTGTTCAAGGCAACTTTTCTTGTGGACAAAGTGTCAGATCCTCCTTAAAACTGGAGAATTAATTCATCCCACATAGACTTGGCACTGGGAAATAACACAAGTGTTGGAACTAATTCTTCAGGGACAACGCCAAGGATCATGTTTTACAGTTTAGTGTCCAAGTCAACCAATCTGCGATCCTCATCAGACCAATGCTCTTCAGGCTTCTCCCTAGAACCTCCTCTACGTGTTGGGTCAAGAAGAGGACTAATGCCACTGGACATAGGTATATATGGTCTATCTTTTAAGATTTTCAACATATACCTTTCTATCCCACCAAAATGCAAAAGCATTCTGGCCTTCCATGTGCCAAAAGTCTCACTGTTACCATCGAATTTGGGAACAGGAGTGTTAGAATAATGCACATGGACATGGCTGGGAACAAGAGGGGTAGGAGGAGGAGGGTTATTGTTAATAACATGTTCAGGATTAGGTATAACAGGTGGTGGTTGATTATTAGTTTTGAAATTAGAACCAGAACCATCTCCACTTCCAGTAGCAGCCATCTGAGGAGATCTAGGTTATAGAATGTTAAACTCAACCTTTCTGCTCTGATACTACTTGCAAGTCCCAACTTAATCAGATGGTACTAAACAGGAGACACCTCTATGTCAATAATGAACTTTCTTTGCAATAAGTTCATCAGATCTGGACAAGACCAGTTAAGGTGAACAGTATACCAGGTTATCTGGAAGGTTTACTTATTAAGGTGATAATTCAAATAAGTAAATAAAATGCAATAATAAATTAACTCATAAAGTAAATGGTGAGACAATATGTATTTTTCATATGTATTTTATTTATTGATTATAAACAAAATACAAAGGTTGATGCGGAACCAAGATATTACAAGTATGTAAATATCCTAACAACCTATGAAATACAATTGATCTAAACTTGGAAATTCTCTTGTCAATCGAAACACTTAAAGTTGTGAAATGTTCCTTTTTGCGATTGAGAGAATATTGCACAAGCACACCAGTATATTGCAAAGTGTAAAAATGCAAAGACTTGTTATTGTGTTGTGCAAAGGCCTCTATTTATAGGAAAAGGTTGACATTGGGAATGTCAACTTTGCCGTACTGGGAGCATTTAAGGATGTGTGAACTTTTCCTTGAAAATGCTAAATAAAGCATGTCAGAGTACACACTTTATCCAACCTGCTTTGTACTTTTAACTAAGATAATATCTATTATCCGGGTAATAGTACATAAAGCAATAAAGGCAATTTCCTCGTAATCAGTGTAAAGCTTTGTAAGTTCTTTACACTGATGCTCTCCAGTCTTGATCTGGTTAGATGACCACTGGGCTTCGCTGCCATGGCCAGTCTCTTTCTTCCATTTGATGTCTTCGACTTCAACTGGACCATCTTCAGGTTTGGTCAGATCTTCAACTGGAGGAAATCACCAGTTGCATAAACTGTATGATGCAACTTGACTTCTCATATTTCTGGACAAATCTTAATGTCTCCAGATGCAATTGGAGACTGGCCAGTTTTGCTAAAACTGGACCTAACACCTCTATTGAGGTTTTATACATATTATTTGGGAATTTTTACCAACAATGTTATTTTGCTCTTTTCTATTTAGTGGTTTTATATGTGGACTCAATTTAACCCACTTTAATTAGAGTATGTGCATTTGAAGCTGGTAAACGTAACATTGTATTGTAACATGTTTATAACAACTAATATGGTTTAACCCTTATATTGATTACATTAGCTTGAGAAGTATGCTAAGGATATATTAGTCTTTACATAATATATATTTGTATATAACAGTAGCAAGTTTAATAATATACATACAATTACAACTAGAAAATGGTCCTTCAGCATTTAGCTCAATGGTAAAAGACATCTCTCATTTTCTTGAAGTATCGTGTTCGAGCTTGGGGTGGTTAATGAATCCCTTCATGATAGCTTGACCTGAGTATAATCAAGTTCAACTTAGAGAAGAGAGAGTTTACTCATATTATATTTCGAGTTTACTCATATTAATTATCGTACTCTCGTGCAGATTAATAGGGAATTTTCCTTTCATTGGGTTGAGGACTAGTGTAGGGTGTTTTAGCGTGAAACCAATTAAGATACCATAGTCTAAATTCCCAAGTTTGAAATTCGCCGTTCTATGAAAATAATTAGAAAATATAGTAGACAAATCGCCTTAAAAGCCAACGGGTGAATATTGCAATCTGACAATATTTACAGGGCATTTATGGCAAGTATCGTTGATTAAATAGTCGGAAAAAACCAAAATCACTAACACTACATTCTTGAGTTTTTTTTCATGGAATAAGAAAAGAAATGATAGAGAATTATTTCAAATCTTCATTCTTGAGTTTTCTTTATAAAAGAAAAGATAGGAAATGATAAGAAAACTTATGGGTTTTAAGTTCTAAAATTTTCTTGCCAATTTTGGCATGATTTGGAAGGAAAAGAAAAGATAGATATGTGAAATTACAACTTCACCCTTAAATCTATATCTAATAATTGTTTTACAAAGGCTATATGGGTAAAACTATACCTTTTTTTTTTCTTTCTTTTCATTTAAACTCAAAAATAAAATTAACTATTTTCTTTCTTATCATTTCTATCACTTTATATTAAATTCAAGACATTATATGAATATGTTTTCTTTTCTTCTCCTCCCCTCTCTATTCTCAGCCTGTGTTCTTGAGTTTATATGTAAAGAAAGGGGAAAGAAGAGAAGGAGTGGAGTTTCCTCCTTCCAAATCATCCCAAAAGTAGGAGAAAAATATCTTTAACAAATTCTATAGAATTCTCCTTCCAAATCTTTTCCCTTCTTTTCTCTTCTTCTCTCAAATAAAACTCAAGAACCCAAATATTTTTAAAATCCTTTACAATTTTTTCCTTTCCTTTTAAAACAAAACTCAAAAAACATAGCCTTGTCATTTCTTTTCTTATAGCTATAAACTCGAGACAGTGTAAACGCAAACAACGACAAACATGAGAGAGGGAGCTAAAAATTGGATGAGATCAGGGTTAGTGGTAATTGGTGCATTAGCCTTTGGCTATTTAACTCTACAACTTGGATTCAAGCCTTATTTGGAGAAAGCGCAGTTATTAAATCATCAATCCAACAACCTCAACCAAGATCAGGAACAAGAACATGGTCAAGTTGCTTCATCTGCTAGCGATGATGTTGCGGCTATTGTTTTACATGACGGTTCTCCCTCTTAGAATAATTTGCAGGATGCTTTTATTGGATATGTGTTCTCTGTTACATTTTCAATCCTTGTTAACTTTTTGATGTTTAATGATATGATATACGGTGTACTTTCACTAGTTTCAGTATGGTGTTATGGTATGTGTGTGTGTTCGTAAAATCAGTAAGACTAGAACCCACAACCTCTTATGTTATTGATGATTGGCTCACCTTGAGTACTTTTAGTGTTTAGGGTTGTCTTTCCATTGTGCCATTTAGGGACAAACCCAATTTGGATTGATTTCCCGAATGCCCGTGCTCTTCCACCTTGAGTATCCTCCTTGTGCCATCCAAGGACGAACCCATTAAGAAGCACTATGGTTTCACGCTCTAGCTCATGACCTGGAACGCTCATCTGTATGCCATCTTGGGACGAATCCATTGAGAAGTGCTTGCCGGTGTCGCATTCAAACTTTCTTTGCTCATTTTGCCGAGTCACTTTTTAGCGGCCTCGCTGATTGCCTTTGTTTTTATTGTCTAAAAATGAAATTGGGCGTATGTTTATAGTGTCTTGTTAGTGTTTAATACGGAGTGGTTTATATTATCATTTTTATGACCAACCTACTTTGTGTTTAATAGTTTTTGCAGCTTATTAGATGGTTGATTCAGCTGTTTATCTGATGGTATATGAGGCTTATACTGTATGTGATCTTCTGAAAACAAACCATCTTATGGATATCAAATACATGTGCTACTACAATATTTGAGGTCTTTGATCGTCAGGACAGTCATAAAAGAATTAGATAAACGAAAAAAATAAGTCGTCAAGCCTAATGTATCTAAAAAGTCAACTTGGTAAAATTATTTGCTCGGAACTAATTTTTAGCCCAAATGTCTCTGTGACGTGCGATTCTTAAGCCGGAATAATGGTCAAAGAGTGAGCAGCAAAACCGGTTTTGTTCTTATATTTGTGTTTTAATCACTTGCAATATGTTTTAAAATTTATAAACACCTTATTATAGCTAGGATGTGATCAGTTCAGTACCCGGACTGGACTAGCTGCACCAAAGATTGGGAAATTGAAACACTGATAACTGAAGACCAGACCTGTATATGCTCAATCGAGCTAGGACCAAACTGCACACCGGTTAGTTTTTTTCATTCTGGACCGTTTAAAACGGCTTCCTGTGCTTCCTTATGTATAATTGCAGGAAACGTTTTTAGAAAAGACATTCATTTAATATTTCTTACTAATATAACAAGATACAATGAATGAAACAAAACCTAAGGTCCCAAATTTACAGGCAATAAACCTGAGGATTTATTGCTGGGAACCACTCCCATTCTTAATCTACGTACAGATTTGCCGAAACTAGAACCACTTTATAAGATAAAAATGTAAATACATGAAATGCTTGGGACAATGAGAACACAAAGACAGTGATGAGACAGAAATCTTTTATATTAATCATTATGCATCTAGCTGTAGGATCATCAATTTTTGTATACAAAGCTGAAACCCAAAGAAACCCTTCACATTATGGTTAACCCAGTTTGAATGGTTATTTAGGTTTGGACAGACTAGTCCAAGAAATGATGGAAAACTAGGGGACAAAAGACCCGCCCGGTGATGCTGGGCTCGGGAATTTCGGTTGGAATTCGGGCGGTGTTCAGTCCTCGCGTATTTAGCTTATCCCTAATTATAACCATTGCCGGTAAATGGAATCAAATTTTGTTCCCAAATTGTCACAAACCATTACATGAGACTTTTATATATATATACCGATGCACTTCTAACTCAAAAATAGACAAAGAACCTAGCATATCTGCGTATACAACTTTCTTCATTCAAATTCCAACTAACAAATGCACTATAAATATCTATCTGGTCAATATGAGTTTGCCAAAGTCGATAGGCGGCGTAGCCTATCAAAACGTGTTAGTTGATACTTCTGTTGTTGCATCTCTTCCTACAATGTTCTAAAATCCAATACACACTTCTTGCATCAAGAAATTCGAGCACTTCAATGATTTCATCGATAATATATAACTGATTATGATTCCAATTACATAATCCTATATAACTTAACAGGCTATTAAAACAATATACATATTGAGATTCGAGACAACCACCATTTCAAATATCAGCCACCATTTCAAATATCAGCTCCCAAATGATCATTCTCCTCCTGCAGCCCAAACCTCTCTACATCATAAAAGGAAACAGAAATGAAAATCCTGAATACGCAACGCTAACACTACTAAAAATAATCATTCGACTCCTACAGCCGAAACCTCTCTCTACATCACAAAAGGAAACAGAAATGCAAATCCTGAAAACAAACGCTAGCACTACTGAAATTGAGTCATAAATCTATAACTACCCATTCAAGTGACTCAACTAGTAACCATTCGGTTAAAAGCTACTTCCAACAAGGATGTTGCTAGCAATCCAATTCTACAAGCTGCATCACTTTTCAAAGTTGAAACGAAATCAAGGGCACCACATTCGTCTCAAATGTAAAGCGTACAAAACATGAATCGCTTTAAAATGTAAAGCAAAGACTCAAAGAGCAAACCAAGGAACAAACAAGCAAAGGGATTTGAATTTATAACAGACAGACAGATTCCAAATATCAAGAATAGCATATATTCAACATCTAAATGAACAGATACATATATATCAAGGGGAAAATAATGCACGCCTAAGACTAGCAATCAATTATGCAAGCTAAACCAAAATGGATAACAAACCACGATGGAGGTTACACTGCAGAAGGGAAAAAATCAACAACTCTCAATATAAGGAAAACAAAATATCAATTAATTTATATAATGTAGACAGAACAAACAACAGATCAAGTCCAATCACTCATTGGTAGTTCCTCACGCACACCACTTGGCCTTGGAACTTCAGGTTTCTGAGTACGTATCGCCTGTGTTGGAGGTGGTGTACTACTTGAAGAAAATACAGTGGCCTCTTTTACAACTACCACTGGATCAGCAAGATTAATTGATGGACTCGGAGTTTGATTTTCCAAAGCTACACTAGAGTCAATATGTTCAGGCTCAACTGAAACCTTGGCACCTGATTCTGTTGTAGGATCACCAGATCCTGATGCTGAATCTATTGTTGTAGGTTTTGGATCTGGGGCAGGTTGAGCCCCCAAATCCTCTACAGATCCTGTTAGTGGAGAACCAGATTCTGCACCAGGTGAAGCCGGCATCTCAGATTCCACACTAGGTGCAGCCGGCATCTCAGATTTTGCACTAGATTGAACAGGAACCCCAGATTCAACTGTAGGTGGTGGAACCCCAGATTCTGTTGTAGGCGGTGGAAGCCCAGATTCAGATTCTGTTGGTGGTGGAGCACCTGTGCCATCAGTAGGCAGCACATCACCAGACTCGGTGGTAGGTGGTGGTGGAGCATCTGATTCCGAAGGGGGCCCTTCTATTTGCAAGGGTTTGGGTGGTTGCTGCAGAGTGCCTTGAACAGCTGGTATGGTTTTCTTCTGAATTCCAGGAAGAGGAGCATCTATGGATGGCATTCCAGGTGGCAAGATTTCAATTGGTGGTTTTTTGGCAGCATCTGCAAGACTTGTAAGTTTAGGCTCCTCGAGAGAAGCCAAAAAAGCGCTTGCAGCATCAGTTTTTGTTGAAGGGCCATGTTCCATCTCTTTTTGTAGTATTTTGTTCCACGCCTGAACTAAAGTTCTTATTGTGATTCTACCATGTGCCTGGCAAGATGACACAAGTTAAAACACAATTAACAAGGAAAGATAAGAGAAAAAATTGTGCTGCTACATTTAATAATCACTAGCATTCGTCATACATGGGCATGAAGCACAGCTTCTGCTAGCATTCCGGTATCCTGCCATGATTTCTCCATGAGTGCATTGTCACCCAAAACTGCAGCTGCAAATGCAGCTTCCCGTCCAAACCCCACTGATATTAAATTATTCACCAATCCCTACCAACAACACAAGGCAGAGTTTAGTGAAGACCAGAGAGATGGAAAGACCTTGAATAAAAGTAAGGTTAATTTTCATTTAGTTTTCATGAAATTTAATCAGCATCCCTGATTCTATTATATTCAGCAAAAATGGCAAAATGGATGGTAGGTCATGAGTCAATACACGCTATATTTAAAAACGAGTCAAAGAAGTATATTTTCCTAACCTAGATCAATAATGAGTAGCATCTATTAAGCTAATTACAATGGTTGTAATGGGTCAAAAAGTATTTAATTCTCACAACCTCTCCTAAATTGTTTTAATCCCACAAGTTCAAGACTATCATTCTGGTTCAGTTTCTATAATCTATTAATAATCATGTTAATTACTTAAAAAATTTTAGAGGACTCATAGCAAAGGCGGTAACAGCTCAATAGAACCTGTTCTGAGTTGTAAATGCCTAAGAAACTTTTTAGTTTTAGCCATTTAGCATATGATATTTTACCTATATAAACCGATATTGAACCACTTCTGTTTAATAAGGCCTAAATTGCCCCTATCAGTGATCAATAAGGTCAATGCATGTTTCTCATTGTGTTACGTAGAAAAATATAATTTGAAACATACACTGAGTCGTGTTAATTCTCCATGATTTGCAAGGCGTAAAGCTAGTCCTCGTAATTCATGACCATGTAAAGCTCCCTTGACTGCACCAGCAGCTGCTAGCCGCTTAAGAGCTTCCCGAGCAACCTCAGCTTGTCCAGTAGCATCTGCAGCATCAATAATTTCCAAAAACTCTTGGGCAAATTTTACGACTCCATCAACAGCATCCACAATGTCTTCCTTTTTAGTATTTGCAGTTGTACTTAGTGACATTATGTCATTTAAGTTGAGTCCAACGGTGTCCTGTCCTATATTTCGGCTGTTGCTCATAGTCAGTAGACACTGGAGAGCTCTTTTTAGATCGTTGCTTTTCATTGCCAAGTCAAACTCCAACCTGAAGATACAATGTTTCATCAATATAGAGGAACTTTTAGCTACAGTGTCTCATGTAAATCAGAGAATAGATTGTATATTGAATTGTGATTTAGAGAAGAATACAAAGGCCCTATATCAAGCATATCAAGGGATGCGAGTTATCTATACAAGGGATATCAAAAAGGGTCTTTAATAGTAGGGCCTTTAATATACTGACTGCCTTTAATATACTTTAATATACTGACTAATACTCCCCCTCAAGCCAAGGACGGGGACCAACTCTTAGCTTGGATTTTAAGAGCATAAAACGATCTGATGGTAGCGGCTTTGTAAACACATCAGCAATTTGATCATGCGTTGAAATGAACTGAACAGATAACTTCCTTTGAGAAACTTTCTCCCTTTGAACAACTTTCTCCCGAACGCAGTGAAAATCTACTTCCACGTGTTTTGTTCTAGCATGAAGATGAGGAAAACACCGATCACCATAATGAGAGGTGCTGTACCCGAGAAAAATACACGGTGTAAACCGAAAATCCATTTTATATGGATTGTAAGGACGAAGATGACGAAAGCATCGGCAGCCGATGACGCGAAGAAAAGAGAAATCAGGTGTGCGTTTGAACAAGTGTTCAAAGGGAGAAATGGTAGAGTTTACACGAGAGGGCATTCGATTGATTAAGTAGACTGCAGTTTCAAAGGCATAATGCCAAAACCGTTGTGGAACATGTGATTGGGACAGTAGTGTTAGACCTATTAGACCTGTTTCAACAACGTGACGATGACGTCTCTCAACAACACCGTTTTGTTCACTAGTGTGAGGGCAAGAGAGACGATGAATGATGCCAATGGAGGTAAAGAAGGATGAAAGATTTCTTAATTCTCCTCCCCAATCAGTTTAAATTTTGGTGGAAAATTGTCGTTCAACAAGAGTGACAAATTGCCTGAAAGTCTCAAGTACATCAAATTTTCGTGTTAAAGGAAACAACGGACAACCACATAAATTTTGAGAAGTGGTCAACACACAATAAGAAATAGTTATGACCATCAAACGAGGTTACAGGAGCAGGTCCCCAAACATCACAGAAAAGTAAGTTCAAAAAGTGAGTACTTTCATAATTAGAGAACAATAACCTAAGTTTGGAAGATTTTCCAACTCTACAGGAATTACAATTGGAATCAAAATTCTAAGCAGAAATAGGTAAACAATATTTAGAAAGCATATTCTTAAATAGTTGGGAATGTAGATGTCCCAATCTTTGATGCCAGGTGGTGGTTGTAGCACGAGTTGTTGAAAAAGAAACCTTTGGAATGGACTAATTCATTGGAAGTCTCATTGCGTAAAGTCCGTCACTTGGACCCGTGGGTAAATGTGTGTAAACTTGTCCTTCACAGAAAAAAAGGTTGCATGAAATTCAAAATAAACATGATTATCTTGACAATTTTTGTACAGAGAGAAGACATTTCTTGACAGCAGGTACATGAAGAATGTCGTTTAGGTAAAAGGTTTTGTGAGGTGAGGAAATTTTTGAGGAACCAATATGTAAAATGGGGAGGGCCTTACCATTACCAACATGAACATTATCATTACCAAAGTAAGGCTCAGCAGATTCAAAACCTGACATCCGGTGTAGCATGGCTATTGGAACCTGTGTCTGGAAGCCAAGAAGTAGACGACACCTGTGAGCGATGGTCGGCATAATTGGCGGACAGTTGTCTTGTCCGGAAGGTAGACAGATTTCTATTTGGGCATTGAGATGGTACGTGTGCAATCCCGCACCTGTTACAAGTTCCATACACGGTGTTTTGGGTCAAAGCCCAACTAAACTGGTTTAGAATGCGATTAGTCCCTCCTTGATCGCGGTTGTAGTTGTGTCCACGGCCACCACAACCGCCAAGGGAACTACGGCCGCCACGGTTGTAGGTGCATTGTCCAGACCGGTTTGTATAGAAGGCTTGGGGTGTTGGTGATGAATCTGAACGGGAGGACGGTGTTAATTGATAGCCAGACTTGGAAACTAGTTGTCGAATGGCTTGGCCATGTCATTTAAAACAGAAGTGGAGGGGAGGGGCTGGTTGTAGCCATGAAAGCCTGAACGGGCGGGATGCCAACTGCAAATTTATGAATTAAAAACTCATGGTTGGCAAGGAGACTAGGAAGTTCAGAGAAAACAGCCATGAACTAGTTATTGAGGCGGCCTTGTTTGACTCCATTGTCCTCACGAAGACCTGCAACAACTAACATCACCAGGTCTTTCTCGGGCATAGGCTGCCAAATATTTGCAAGGGCGTTTGCATACTGTTGTGCTCTTGCAAGATAGGCAACAGATGTCTCATCACCTTTCATTTGGAGTTTGAGTACTTGTGTCTTTAATGTGAATTCTCCGGAAGAGGTATGTGGGGCATAAGCTTGTTCAAGGCCAAGCCAAAGATCACGTGAGGTGGTTCCCTGAACATGTGGGAGCGATGTCTCTGAGATTGTTGAAAGGATTAGCATGCGAACATGTGCATCATTACACAACCAGACTGTGTGGTTTAGATTCGGTCGTGTGACAATAGCACCAGCATCAACCTACCAGAAGAGGTGCCTAGAGAAGAAATGGTTGAAGGTGGACTGGGAATACTCCCGTCAACATAGCCAAACAGAATGTTTGTAGTAAGAAAAGGTTGGATAGTCAGCTTCCAATGACCATAGTTTGTAGGAGAATAAGTGAAACCAAACTTATGGGAGTTGTGTGCAGTTTTCTCAGTGGAGGTAAAAGCGGTAAGCTCTCCAGCCATTGTGAGACCAGAAACGAGGTCTGAAAATTTAAAAGGTGATAATTTGTGTTTGTGCACAGGGTGGCAGCATAGAGCAAGGGCAAACCCTAAGCTCTGATACCATGTAAATCAGAGAATAGATTGTATATTGAATTGTGATTTAGAGAAGAATACAAAGGCCTTATATATAGATCTATACATAAGCATATCAAGGGATGTAAGTTATCTATACAAGGGATATCAAAAGGGGTCTTTAATAGTAGGGCCTATAATATACTGACTGCCTATGATATACTTAAATATACTGACTAATATCAAACAATGTCTAATCAAATCTTTTAGAGACAGTTGATATAGAAGAACTTTTGGTCCTGGATTATGGAATTCATATATAATCATAATCAAAGTGAATAAAATAATCAGAATAAGATAATCAACAGTAATAAGCCTGCAAGATACAGTGTTTCGTTGTCCGAAGTAACTAATAACAAAGTCAAAATGACATAAAATACACTCTTTGAAACTGATCATATATAGAGTAACAATGTGAGAATTGATGTTTAGTTAACAAAATATATCAGATAAGTTTATCATCTAAAATTTCAACGATTATCATTTTCCTATATAATATCGACACATATAGATGTGTAGATATCTAAAATACAATAAAAACCAGCAAATTGGATAACTGAATCAAAAGCCCTTTATACAAACACTAAAACCAGATAACTGGGACAAAGTAACAATAACTAGGTAATTAATGTCATCTCCCACACCAAAATAAACTAAAGCAAATCTGTTAATAACAGTTAATGCAAAGATGCAGAATTACTATGTAACATCCCACATCAACCGGGGAGGGGAATCAAAGCTTCCTTACAAGGGGCTGAATACCTTCCTATTAGGCGCGTTTTAGGATAAGCAAAACCGAGAGGCGGAAGCCAAAGCGGACAATATCTGACACGGTGGCTTAAGCTGTTCCAGATGGTATCAGAGCCAGGGTCGGGTTGGTGTGCCAGCGAGGACGCTAGTCCCCTTAGGGGGGTGGATTGTAACATCCTACATCGACAGGGAAGGGGAACGAAAGCTTCTTTAGAAAGCTTCCTAAGAAGGGGCTGAACCTACTAGAAGCGTTTTGTGATAAGCAAAAAAGTGAGCCAGAAGCCAAAGCGGATAATATCTGATACGGTGGCTTGGGCTATTACATACTAACAGCTAATTGTGAAAGAAAAAAAACTCAGCTAAATATAGAACAAGATGCAAATTATAATATACTTCGGGAAAACGGAATCTATGTACTGCACATACCTCTTAGATAATCCAGGTAAATGAAGGGCTTCGGTAGCATAACCCATTCCAAGCAAAAACTGTGCTAAATCATCATGGTGCTCTCTACCAAGCCGACTTGCCCTACAAAATGCACTAACAATTATAAGTCATAGCTGTTAAATACAGGCATTGTTCCATGCCGATGATAGATACACACCATTTAACTGCACTAATAGCATCCCCATAGGCAGCAAGACAACGGCAACGAATTCCAGGATGGCTAAGAGATATTGCATGAGCAAACATGTACCTAAGACAGATGAGAAAAAGAAAATGTAACAAAATAAAATAGGAAAGGAACAAACTATTCTATATCAGCAACAAACTTTCGAATTTGGAAAAAGAGAGTGTGGTAATAGCAATTAAATTAATCTCGTAATGCTTTAAATTAAAATGTTATCAACAAAAAATAAATTAATTCTACGATATGTAGCTCATACAATATGTTTTACCTTTTGCTTTTATATTCCAAAGTATGTAAGTTATTTTGCAACACACCAGAAAAGGAAAAGAATGGGAAAGGAAGGGATAAAAGATGGTGTTTAAGTCCCAGTGTCGACCCAAACTGCCAAAATCACTGACCGTTAAAATTTCAGTCTGACAGCAAATTTGAACCATAAGCAGTTGAAATCAATGCACACCCATATCCAATACCCAGGTAAACCATGTGTGCTATGTACTTGGCACCAAATATATCATTGTTTATATTTTTCAAAGAGGTCATGCAAGATATGCTCTGAGCCTCTAACTTGATAGAAGCTATGATGGATAACCGAAACATTATCGGTCTCCCAAACAATCTCACAGCCAGCTAGAGAGATGGCCAATACAACACATTTACATATAACTGGGTCGTTTTGTTTATGTTTTATCTCTATGGGTCAAACGGCTTATATGAGAAGGAAACTATCCACATGGGTTAATCAAAATACCTATCAATTAGCCATAAAACACCATCTCTCACGCCAACAAGAACTAGAGGTCCAATAGGTCGCTTCTGCTCGGTCGGAAAACGAGTGACTGCAACCATCACCCCTCCACCACCAACAGCTATCTCATCAACTCTTTTACCCTCAGCAAACTTTTGCAGCCCGTCATCAGCATCAACCCTTGTGTTTTTAGGCAATGTCAAGAAAGGAGGAATAGATGGTGGATGCTGGAAAGATGCTAACCGCACAACCTGACAGAAAAAATACGCTTACGGATAAATAAATTGATTTAAGTAAAAAAAAACTGGTGTACTTAATTCTACAATCTTTTTAATAGTTCATACTATAAACAAGCATAAATGGTTTAATACTAATATTAATAAAATACCAAATAAAGGTTGATGACTATGTTTATGTAGCACTGTCAAATATGTTTCATCAACAATTCCAAAGTTCCAAGTAAAATCTTACAAAAGATGTGGGTCTTATACATAACATCCACGTGAAAAAAAATGAAACAGATGAAAGTACGGAACATCCAACCATTTGAAAAACACATGAGGCATTAAGCCAAAAACAAGGTTGGTATGCATAATTCAGGTTATATGATCACAAGATATGATGTTTGTTGGGGAGATTGGATTATGTACATTTTGTTAGGGACATTGAATTATATAACTACTACTAATCGAATGCCACCATACTTTGAGTCAGGTAGTCAGTCGACACATGTAAACTTCTAGTAAAGGTGAAAATGGGCCATTTCCACCTTTAAGACATAAGCATCTGTTTTACCTGTGTAAAACTTGCATCGACCATGAAATAAGAAAATTAAAATAAATAAAAACGTCCATATATCTACATTACAAATTTTACACGTGCATAATGTCTTACTGGTTGAACTTTTCATATTCATTCCAGTTATACTAAACACTATTAGAGTTACTGAAGTTAACAAATCATGGCATAAATTATGCCATTTTCCTTGTAGAGAGTTGTAAAATATCAATAGAATATGTATACCTGTAACATTGGTGGCCTAAGTGATATCCTCTCCTGTGCTGCAGTTTTTTGAGCATCAACTGCAATTAGAGCTAGCTCGCCATGCTCCGCCACTGCTCTTGCTCTAGCCTCCTCCTGTTTCATCTCTTCTTTTCTCCGTTTTGTTTCAATATCAATTGGTGCAACACCAGCATCCACAAAAACACACCTTAAAACATAGCACCACAAAAAGATTGTCACTTTGTCAGCATGCTTAGACAACAAACGAAATGGGAACATTTAGATCTGGGGTAACTAAAATACTTTTTGTCAAAACTATTTAATTATATATATTTCTATTATATACTAATATGTAGAACATAAAACCCATCCCCCAAGTAACACCCATCTCAAAGACCAGCTAAAAGTATTCCCCGCCGATGCATTGGGGTACTATGACTTTTACTAATAAGTACCGTGTCAAATACTACAATGTGACATTATTTGAATTTATATTAACATAAGTTTTGTACAAACATATTTACTTTTAATTTCCTTTTGTATTTATTCTATCCTTTTTGATACATGAAAGGAAATAACATACGAGTTTCAGAAGTCATTAATTTTTCAATCATGTAGCTTCTTTCTCGTTTCAAGTTCTAAGATATAACGTGAACAAGTTACGTAGGTTATATATAGCTGGAGTAGCGAATTCTAACTAATAGTTAGATGTTAATGCTCAATATATGGAACTATACAGACAGACACACAAAACTAGCTTACTCAATTGTTGTTGGTGTGGCCACAAACAGCTGCCTTCGATGCCAAACTGCACCAGTAGCATGAGGAATGGCCACATCTCCCAAGTATCTATATTGAGGTCTCAAGGAAGATATGGCAATGTATTTTGGATATGCAAAGGCACAATACTCAACAGTTTGATCCCAAGCTGTCCACTCTGGCTGAGGCAGCATTCCACCCACAGGTTGAAAGCTTTCCCAACTATAAATATCTCAATGTCATTAAAAAGTTAGTGTTACAAAAAGATTTAACGTCAGAAGACCATGCCTGCAAATACTTTAAGCAAACAGTTAACGAACTAATTAATCAGAAAGAGTATTCCGTTTACCTGTATAATTGAAAGTTCTGAGATGGTGCCTCAGCAGAACTCCTTTGAGAAGAATAGCCATCATCCATGGTGCTGAATGAAGAAAGGGCACTACTTCCAAACCCTGATAAAGGCATCGACTGGATTGATGAAATAGATGTGGCAGCAACAGGGCTAACCCTTCTTGAAGTTCGGTAGGCAATACCAAGTAATGTCCCTCCATGTAATCCAACTACCTACAAACAAAATGTCTTAGAATGCACCAACATTTTGACAATGCAACCCAAAGATAATCTTTCATATGACATACATTAATCATAAGATAGATTTCAGATACAATAAGAAAGACAATCAGAAAGGATAACACGTCTACATGTGCATTCTCAAAACAGCAATGCAACCTGAAAGAAGTAGCCTTTGGATGTGCTTCTGCGCTTCAAGTTGTAATAATCTACTCGTTAAAAATTACTCTATCGAGTGTCAACTTTTTATTATTCAAGTACAAAAATATATAAAATGGAAAGAGAAGCCATTTTTATATACAATATTCACTATATAACAACTTATTTCATCAACTATAATAATATGGTTCTATAGGAATATTTATCATTAAATTTACAACATCTACAATCTCAATAACTTTTCAACTATTTTCGTCAAATATTATTAATAATATACTAAGGTAAAACAAATGATTACAAAAGTCACTTCATAGTTTAGTTGGATCAGTTTCATTACGCTTACTAGGAAAATGATCATCCTAAACTCTGATTATTTGACTCCTAAATACTCAGATATTGATAATGAGAATCACTAAACAAAACACTACAACTTAATTATTGAGACATGAAATCACAGTAATTTGGTAATTGGTTATATAACACAAAGCCAAACAACCCCTGAGTACATTACTATTATTAACTTTTAATCAGGAAAGAGAAGGAAAAAGAAGAAGAAATAATATCTAAAGTCATGAGCAAAGTACACTAAGAAATTGTTTGGTCTTGAAGTCCTTTTGGGCTAGTTGGCCTTAGGGCCTGTTTTTTGTTTTGTTTCGTAAACCCATTCGGGTTTACTTATGCATCCAAGAACAGCTAATCTTTTAGGTATATATATTAAGTCTATCCATTGTAATTCCTGGTTGTATTGAGCATTAATAAAATCCCTAAGTTGCAGCCGTAGATTAGTTGACACACATTGTGTGAGATACCACGTTGATTCTCGTGTTCTTCTTTTAATTTTCTGTTTTGCTTCCGCTGTGCAACCCTTATGTTCCTAACAAGCGGTACCAGAGCCACGGTTGGTTCTTAAGATCAGTTTGATTGAAATTCGGTTGTGGTTGCTGCTGTTCGAATTATCTTAATTCGTTTGCTGTTGCTACTGTTCAGTTTTGATCTGTTCTGTTCTGTTTTGTACTGCTGCTGTTTGCTGCTTCTGTTGTTTAGCTGTTCTGCTGCTGTTTGCAACCTTCTGTTGCTGCTGTTGCTGCTGTTTGCAACCTTCTGTTGCTGCTGTTGCTGATGTCGCAGCTTTTCTACTGCTGCTAGAACTGCTGTTTTCTTCCTGTCACATCTGTTCTGAAGCTGGATTGCAGCCGTTGCTGCTGTTCCGCTGCTGTATATCACCAAAAACCGCGCTGTTTGCAGCTGACTGCTGCTGGTGGATCTCGATTTTAGGGTTCTTGTTTTGGGGCCTCTTTTTTGGTGTTGTTGGATCGTTTGGAAGATATAAGGTTGCTATTATTCTTTTTTTTTTGTTTGATTCTTGTTGACGGGTGTTAATCAACTAAGTTAAAGCTGGGTAACTTTGATTATTTATTTTTCGTTAGTCATTATGGCTGAAGACGGGAAATTTGTGATTGAAAAGTTTGACGGATCGGATTATAGTTAGTAGAAGATGCAGATTGAAGCATTACTTGGTCAAAAGGATCTGCATATGGTTCTTGGTAAAAACCTGGGAATATGAATGAACAACAAAAAACTCTTTGGGATACAAAGGATAAGAAAGCGGTTATTACACCGAGTTTGACGAGATACGTGGCTTACAACATCATGTCTATCTTGAACCACTGCCAGTGGTATGATGTCGGCGTTGTCAAATATGTATGAGAAACCGTCTGCCGCTAATAAGGTATTCCTGATGAGAGCTGTTTACCATGAGAATGAAAGACAGGGGCTGAGTAAACATCAAATCGAACTAGTCTTCTGTTAAGATAGAGTTTGATGATGATACCAAGGCTATACTATTGCTATCTTCATTACCTGATAGTTGGTCTGAGAAAGTGACAACCGTTACTAGCTCGGTGGGAACCGATGATATGACATTTGAAAAGATTCGGGATTTGGTATTGGGTGAAGACATTTCACCGGAGAGGTACTCAGTGGGGATCTGGGATCTTCTTATGAGATGTTACATATTGGCAAGAGTCCATCTAGAATCGGCTGAGTGTGCGTTGTTGGGACTGCAACGAGACAACGCATCTTAGGAATTCATGTCCTAATAAGATGAACTCCAATGAAGGTTTGAATTCCGCTTTTAAGAGTGCTTCCGATCCAGATGATGGTGGAACTGATACTTAGTAGTGTGGAACCTTGGGTCATGGATTCTGGTGCTTCCCACAATGCTGATTGCATGTAAAAAGTTTAAAAACAAAAAAAGTCAACTTTGGCAAGGTTAGGCTTGGAAACGGTGACGTACTTGATGTGACTGGCATAGGTAATGTTTGGATACTTTCGGTACTACCTGGACTTTGCTTAACGTGGGGGTCGTTCCAGAATTCAATACAAGTTTAATCTCTGTTGGGCAATTGGATGATCAGGGTGGGTTTTGATGTGAAGTTTGATGGAGGAAAGTCGATAGTGTTCGAGAAACATGGAGTTATCGCTAGGGGTTTCAAGAAAAGTTCGTTGTATCTTGTGACTGTTCTGTCTATAGAAGTGACCACCCCTGTTAAGACGAACGCCGAAGTTGGGCTCGCTAATTCGATAGTTAAACGAGTTCCGTTGACGGTAAAGAACTCCGAGACTCTAGGTAATCTGCTTGAGCGTACTCGGAAGTCAGAACGTGTACAGGAGTTTCGTGACAGTGGGAGTAGCTCGACACAGTCAAGAAATCTACGTTAGGTTCGAAAGACTAGGGATTTGATCATCTGAATGAAATCTCTCTTGAGAAGTTATCGTCGGTGGAAAGTGTTCCTATGAGAAGTCCTCAATCTACTTTATGGGAGTCAGATGGGATTGAGGATGTGAAGCTGGATTGAGGATGTGAAGCTGAGGTCTGCTAATACTATGTTTGGGCCATCTGAGGCTCTAACGGGGTCTTTTGTTTAATAAGTAGGGGTCCGCTGCAACTAGGTGTGCTATAGTTTGAAGTTTGGTTTGTTTGTTGAGTTGGACTTGTTCTTCTATCCATGTGTTTTGGAATTGAATTACTAATTGCTAAAGACTTGGATTGTTGTGAGCTTGTTGGTGACTTCTTTTCCCACAAGGCCTTCAAGTGGGAGGTTGTTGAATTTTGATGTCCTTTTGGGCTAGTTGCCTTTGGGCCTATTTTTTGTTTTGTTTGGGTTTACTTGTGCATTAATCCAAGACGGTGTTGTAGATAAAGGTTTTAAAGGTCGTTATAAAAAGGTTTTAACGGCCGTTATAAAGGCGTTATAATGCTTAAAGGTGGTGTCGTTACGCTATGTGTCTTCTAGGATAGATTTAAGGGTAAATTACAAAAATCATACATGAGGTTTGTTCGAAACTACATTGGTCATACCTACAATTTAAAAATTACGCGAGACATACCCATCGTTGTCAAAAACTTACACTGGCCATACCTATCGCTGACGGTCGTCTATTTGGTCGTTAAGCCAAGTCACATGTCGTGCATGTGAGGTATCAAAACCGTAATTTCATGCATACTTTAGGTATTATCCTTGTAATTTTCGTTCTAAAATAAATAACTGTTAAGAATCTTAGAGTTTTATTTATAATTGAGTTATTAAGTTGGGTATATATGAAATTTATCATAAAAAAATATATTTTTATTTAATTAAAAATATAACGAGAAAAATAGTTGATACATGAATGCATTTATTATTATATATGTCATTATTATTTTGTTATATGTGTATAGTGAATATAACAAAGATGAAAACCATGAAAACCACTAAAATTTTCACTTTTGTATTATTATATTATTATACTAATTTATTTTTTTTATGATTTATATATATTTCCTTATAAAGAAAAAGTCCCCTTTTTATTTTAGGTAATTTTACCTTTGAATTACAAGAATTGCCTTTGACTTTTTGTGTTTAGTCCTTGATGAATTAATTTACACACTAAACCTTTATTTTAATAACACTTTAAGCCCTTATCTTTTAAAAATTTCTAATATCACAATTACATCAACCTACACCACTTGACGCCGCCACCACCACGAATAGTACCATCACCGACACCACTATACCGCCTCCTCCACCATTGTCGCCGCATTGCGCGGGTACCATGCTTGTTCTTTTTAATAGAAACCAATTTAAAAAAATATAAAACAAAAGAATTTTAAAAAGCAATATAATAAATGAAATATAAATATAAATATCTTAATAATTTTTTATTAGGGTAAATTACACATATGATACCTGAAGTATACACGAAATTACGATTTTGATACCTCACATGCACGGCACGTGACTTTACTTAACTGTCAAATAGACAACCTTTAGCGATAGGTATGGTCAATGTAAGTTTTTGACAATGATGGGTATGTCTCACGTAATTTTTAAATTGTAGGTGTGACTAGTGTAGTTTTGAACAAACCTCATGTATGATTTTTGTAATTTACCCTAGATTTAAAGGTTGTAGTCAATAAGGGTCAAATAACAAACTTAATGAGGCTAGGGCCATGGAAAATAGATATATAACATATATTTAACCTAATGATTTTGTGTTTATTAGGCCAACTTTGGTTTTAAAACCAATACAAATATCTTATGAAACAGAAAGATGACCTGGTTTATGGGTAGGTTCATTGTTGTTCTAAATTTTAAGTAAATAAAAAAATCATATAAAAATAAGTATAGGTATTTTATGTTATACTTTTTAGTTTTTCTATGGTTATTGACTCATTTTGTAAAGATATTGTTAATATATATCTTTAAAAAAAACTTCCTTCATAATTTATATTCTCCATTATAACACCCATATATCTCCGCAAAATGAGATTTATCCTTAAAGGTGACCGCCGATTGACCGCAGACCATTATTTACAACCATGCTCCAAGAAACCCTAATCTTTTAGGTATATACATTAAGTCTATGCATTGTAATTCCTGGATATATTCAGCATTAATAAAATCCCTAAGTCAAAGCCGTGGATTACTTCACACACTTTGTGTGAGATACCAAGTTAATTCTCGTGTTCTTTTATTTTTCTATTTTTCTTCCGTTGTGCAACCCTTCTGTTCCTAACAGAAAAAGGCCATACATATAATGGTTGCAAGCATGATTAATCAAGTTGACATTGAGCCAGCCACATAATGAGAAATTGCAAATTAACAATTAAATGTCAATCTAAAACTTGAATATCATGAAGGCAACAGAAACACATACTGGTTCACTGCGTTGACCAATTGACCTCATTAATATGTTGGATGTCCCATCATCCAGTAAGATGCGAACTTGAACACTTGCAGCAGAAGCAGCTGCTGCAGCTGCTTGTGCCGCAGCAATAGCAGCAGCCTCCTTGGCCTTTTTTGATGAGCTGCCTTTAGGTAGTATTGGCATCCTATGAGGTGCTGCAGATTCCAAAATTGCAAATCTGTCTCGACAAGAATCCCAAGCCAGAAGTCTTGCAGTGCCTGAATCAACAATTGACCAATCACTGACCTTGTAGATTGAGAAGTATGGAATATCAGGCCATACAATTGCAACATACCTGCAAAGAATTTAACAGAAATGCCATCATATAGAAAATGTATTTTTTATGGATGTGTATATTATAACCAGTATACCATATCAATATAGAACTATATGGAAACACTAAATGATGCCAAGGATAAGTGTGCCAGGACACACAAATTAGATGTGATAATTTCAAAGGTGGGAAAGCAAAAAGAAAGGGTTGGGAGGGTTGTGTTACAGGTCAAAACAAGTAGTATTTTGGAACGAATCCTGTGAGGTTTCGCTGAGTAAGAATTCAGTGAGTCAATATTTTGGAACGAATCCTGTGAAGTTTGGCTTTAAGGAATATACACTCTGGCCAGCATTCATTCCACATTTGAAATAAATGATATTTGAGCAGTCTCCTATTAGCCTTTCTTTTTAATTAACGTAACCCATTTGAACCAGTAAAAATACAAAAAAAAATAAAAAATTGACCATGTCAACTCTTTTGTAAGTAAATGAGCCATACTTTCCACCTTTAATAAAATAAACTCCCATAAAACTTGACATTCTGCAAGTGAAATGCTGACAGATCAAATACAGATGGACTGATTAGTTGATATTAACTAAACTACTAATGAGTGATACACATGCTCAAACTATCAAGAAACCCATCGAGAGAAGAACTTACTTTCCTGAACTGCTGACGGAAAGAACGGAATATGAATCATGCGGAACAGGAGTGCTAATATGCTTCTTGATCTGTTTAACACTGATTTGTTCAGAAGTGTCCCCCCTTAATCTTCCTGTTTCAGTCAAGGACCCATTACTTCCAAGAGATGGATTTGCTGTGTTGTTCAATTGAAATTGTATCAGTTTCAGTTCCCGTTCTACTACATATACAGCTGCATGTTCACGGCTTTCCGGTATTGATGGAAGAGGAGTAACAGCAGGAAGAGACCTGGGATCAAATTCACTGAGTATGATGCCTATGTTTGTTCCGGTTGCAACAATATGTGGTTGTAAGGGATGTGTAACCATCGAATACACCTAGTAATCGAACACCACAAAAATCAGCATCCAGTCAGAGTATCAGACATTCTGACAAGAAATAAACACTTGATAATTAATGAACCCAGGAATAATGCTTAGAGCACATTCCAATGCAGGATAACGTATGGAAAACAGAGGTTTTCAGATGCATACATATATCCTAAATAGATGATTTGCATCTCAAGTCTCAACATGAATAAAAAAAAAATATCTTCATTAATAATTTAAAACTTTCAATAAATTAACATAGGAGCCTTTATGCAATATCACCCACTTTCAACCTGTTCTTCTGCTGATCTAATGCGTTAAATAAAGTAAACTGGGGTAGACTCATTCTTTAGTAAATGGGTTTGAACTTTGAACTGACACCTACAATTATATCCTGGATTTGGAAGTTTGGTTTCTTCTTTTCCTTAATATATTGCAACCCTACACCTCACAATCAGATGGCCAAGGCTGGGAAGACAATGGATGCCGACAAGGTATTAGCAAGTAAAACTGAGAAATTGCTTTTACCCTATTTTTTCAATTATGTCCATTGGAGCAGCTAGTATTCTTAAAACTGTCTAAACATTAGATAATTTGAACATCATACGCTCTGTATATGAACATCAGCAATTTTTCAATTTGAACATCATTCGCTCTGTATTTGAACATCAGCAATTTTTCAATTAATGCAGCAACAGCCCACAAAAAATTTAATGAGTGTAACATGAGACATTGATGTCTAAAAATGTATTAATTTTTAAAAATAGCTTCTTGTTTAAAAAAAAAAGGCAAAAATCACATATGTTACATACCCTAAGCTTTTTGTGAGGTGCGAGAACTTGTGGAGGAACAAGAGAAGAAAGTTCACATAATGGCCTTGTTAGAGCCGAATAAGTGGGATGCTCAATAGCCCTGCATAATTTTACAAGAAAAAAACTGTTACATTAAAATGCAGCATACCTAGACAGCAGAGGGTAAGACTAATAGCTAGTGCCTACAATTATCCTAAAAAGAATATACATCAATGAGAACATGAGTTAATAGCATACCATATATATGAATCTTTCACACAAGTTAATATATCAAGGTTGGGTGCTCGGGGATGGCACCAAGATGCCACACTGTGACAAGCCATTTTAGGGACAGGCTTGATACGCCGTAATTCCTGTAAAGACAAAGACTAGTTAGTTGAAAAGTAGATTGGCAGTAGAGGTGGCGAATTACAGCCAGGATACTTATGACTGGATCAATTTGTTTGTCCCGTGCAAGATCCTTAAATAGGTCAGATAAAAATAAAAAGTAGCTTAAAGGGTAACATAATAAATGGTTGGGCGTCCTTTCTTTTGGTTCAATATTGGTAATGGTAAGTCCACCTTTGCTTGGTTCGACACGTAGAACACTCAAGGACCTTTAATTGATTTTCTAACAGCAAGAACAATTACAAGAGCTGGGTTCCAACTTAATGCAAAAGTGGCTGATATTGTGTTAGATGATGCTTGGAGATGGCCTACTGAATGGGTTCCTAGACTCCCACTTGTTGCTCCATGTTTGAATGAAGATAAAAAAAGATACTGTAATGTGGAGAGATAAAAATGGAATAACCCATGACTTCTCGGTAGCTGTTGCATGGGGAGAATTGAGACCACGCCAATCTGTGGTACAATGGCACGAACTGGTTTGGTTCAATCAGTGTATACCTAAACACGCCTTCATGCTTTGGCTGGTCATGAGAAAGAAGTTAAAAACTCAGGATTATCTGCGCCAATGGGATGTGAAGCATCTAAATCAGAATGATCCCATTGCGTGCTCGTTCTGTGAGATGCAACCCGACTCTCATTCCCACTTGTTTTTTGAATGTAATTATTCTGCTCAACTTTGGATGGGGGTCACACAAAAGGCTGGAATGGAAGGAATTCCCACTGATTGGGATGCTATTATAGCCCATGCTATTTTATTGCCAAAAAAGAAATCGATAAGAATTGTTATATTTAAGCTTGTTCTGGCAGCTACTGTGTACTACTTATGGCAGGAAAGGAATGCAAGAATCTTCAACAAGAAGAAAAGATCGAGTTCTGAATTGATCGAAGTGGTAATCAATACTGTTAGACTCAAGTTGTTAACCTTCAGGTTCAAGAAGACGACCCATGTAGAAAAGGCTCTTGTGGAGTGGAAGCTGCCTTATCATCTAGTTACTGAGACGTAGGCTTCTAATTTTTTGTCTATCTAGCCCATTGTTTTGTTCATAGTCGGCTAAGTAGTTTATGGGACTGGCATGTCAATGCCCATAATAGTTTCTGTTATTGCACAATGGTGCGTTTTTAGCAAACATTTTTGCACAATGGTCTGTTGTTTGTAAAAGCCAATGTGACATTTAGTCACGTTGCCTGATTTATTTTTGATTAATACAATTCATAGGGTATATCCTTTTACCCAAAAAACAAATGGTTGGGATCAAACAGGTTAAAAGTTGCCCAAAGTCAAATTTCAATGCATATGTCATACAAGTGATGCAATCGTGATTCGAATATATAGACTATTATGGTAATAATGATGTCACTGTAGCCAAAACTAAAGGATTATTTATTCTTAACTATTTTGAAACACGACACCAAAAAAGACTGCATGTCAAACCAACCCAAAGCAGCCTGTCTTGACCCGTAAAAGACATAACCCATGTTTATTGTTACCCAACCTGCCATATATGTATTCTTGCCGTGCTTAATTGGTTGCGAAACTGCTATCAATCTTCTTAATGCATGACTTTATATAATGAAATATTGGATGCAAGAATAAAATACGAAAAAAAGCGGGTACCTTGAATGACATTGTATCCCAGATGGCTAGAGTCTTATCAGCACCTATTGTTATGAGTTGAGGTGCACTTCCACTGACTCTAGATAATTCAACCGCCACAACACCACCATCATGTGCCTTCAACAGTAACAGATGTTAGTCTTTTATTAGATTACTAGCAGAAAGTTAACATCTTATCTTGCACATCAGGACTTGTTATGCACCAGCAGCAGTTATCTATATAACATGTAACTATATCCCAAAAAAACAGGGGTACTGGGATTGCTTATTTAAGTAGTTTATATGCTTAATGTGTTTTCTATAAGCAGATAAGCACTATGGTATATTTAATTAACGCAATGTATATGCTTATCTGCTTATTGACTTATTGTAGGGTGAAATAAGCTGCTCTAACAAGTACTTTGAGATTGCTTATTTTAAACCAATTATTCTTGGTGGATTCAAATTAAAGGCATAACCATATGGTGAAATAAGCTGTTTTTTACATAATAATCTTCTGCTTATTAACAACTCCTTGATAATCGACTTCTCTAAGAGTGAAAGTAGAAACTGCAACTAATGGAAAACCCACATCTACAGCTGCTAAATGTAAGATTCATTATTTAAACATGACAGAGGATGCAGACACCTGTATATAGATGTACGAAAACAGAATAGAGCGTGCATGTTAAAAGGTTAAATGCTTAAAACGTGTATCCAAATAAATTTTATTGACACAAAAGATTGGCAAGCAATTTATATGACCTGATAAGCATAGGACATAAATTATAATGAGATGGTTACCTTGAAACTGAGCTTAGGCACGAGCTCTGGGGAATCTTGACTATGGTCAGCGCTCCAAAGTACAAGTAAACCATCACTACCTCCAGAGACTAGTAAAGCCTGCATACAAATACATGAGAATTACATCCTGACTATAATCAACTGTCAGCTTGAGATAACATCTTGAGGCCATGAAGTATTAGAAGTGTATGGTTCTTAAAAGATATCTTTATAAGCATGTTATGGTGAAGTAATTTTTTAGCATGTTCAAAGCATTTTCTTGATAGAAAATGGTATGTAAAATTTAAACGAGTATTTGGTGAAAAAGAAGCCTTATATATGTGAGGCGTGCGCCTAGCACCTAGCACTTAGCGCCTTAGCGTTTTGAGCCTTTATTGCCTCGGATGCCTTTCAAAGCCGTGGCTATATGCAAGTTTGACTTATCTACGATTTTATGGCAGTACACAAAGATACCCACAAGAAACCCAAGGCTTCCTAACTCGTACTTAGTTTATGATACCCTAACCATCCTGTTTCGCAAGGAAAATTTGTTTTGATTAAGTAACATACAATAACTACAAATAAACTAATAGTATCACTTGCAATAATCAGTTTGCCATATCCACATTGTGACCTGTTACAAAGTTGGCACTGAGCATGCATTACACCTAATTTAAACATTAAATGTTTTATCTGTTAAAATGAGTTCCATGAAACTCAGATTTGCAACATCTACTTCACGGGTGGTCCTAGAGTTCTAGTATGGCTAGCTAATTGACAGATTGGAAAACCTTCCCAGCATAAAAGGTAAGCTTTCTTCAAATGGATGAACAGTGAACAGTGCTTTGTTCTTGATAAGCATACTATTTCCATTCACAGAATATATATAAAAATATAAGAATATATACCATAGCTTGCGTCTTCCTCAATGGTGAAAGATACAATTTTCTCCAATTAATAAAAACAAATATGATAACTAATGACACGAATCCAAAAATGCCCTAAAGTAAACCAAATAACCCAATGCATACCTCTCCTGAAGAAGCCATGAAGGTCATCAAGCAAGATATCGCCCCTTTGTGACCCCCTGTGTACCTTCTAACAAGCTGCATCCAAGAAACAACATCACACAATGCACTATGCAACAAATTTATACTAACAAGTTAGATGACACAGAATGAAATCGTATTCACAGACCTTCCATGTTATCATTGAAAGAACTCTAATCACACCATCTGATGAACCAAAAGCAACAAGAGGGCCCTCCCCACCAACTGACTTGGAGAGGAACTCCATGCTGCAACATTATACACATATGTTATCGTATATCTTCAACACGGTCCTCGAAATGGCACTTAATATAGCCACATATGTATATAAAACAAGCATGTCACAATATACCAACCAACGCACTTTAAATAAAACAGTAAACACCTAAGGTGGACAAGAGGCGAATCACTCAGCTGATGAGCCAGCTATATATATTTTTTTATAAATGCCTAACAAGAAGACGATAGTAACCTCTATCAACGGCAGAGAGAAGAACACAGTCAAGATATAGAAGGACATAAGGGGATGTCGTTACCATGCAAGAGAAATGCATAAAAATGTAGAGGAATATAATTTCTGGTAAAAACATATAAAACCACTATTAAAAGCAACAAAATGATTTTAAATTCTTGTGACTTAGGATACCTCATACCATTACCTAGTGTCATAGATAGCTAGCTACCACCTAAGAAAGATGCATAAAAGATATTAAAGATGCATTAGACTTGCAGAAATCTCTCTATGGACTTATGTAAGATAGAGTTAATGTCTTTTAGATCAGGCATTGACATACTAACCTCTAGAATAATGTTACTCGGTCTATTTACAGAAACACGTAAAAATGATGGCCTATCTTAGTTTTTCGGTTAAATAATACGATAAGCATTAGAGAGTCGGTTATAACTTGCCAGATAAGTGATCGGTTGTCCAGATCTTGCTTTGGCACATCACGACCGCGCATTGTCACCAAGTCCAAGAAGATGGCCTTGTTTTCACAACAGATGACAAGAAAATGCCTTCCTTTTGTTGATGGAGCAGGAGAATTGAAGGCTGAAGTCAATTGATTGACTGCTGATGGTGGTTCAGCAGCAGCAGCGCGGTTACGCCAAAGTTGCCAAAACCGCACATCATCATCATAAAAGCTAACCTGCCGTACACTGTATGACATATATTATTGTTTACAGGTTTCAACAATAGTAAAGATCAAGCATATTACCAAGAAAATAAAGCAAAAACTATTTACCTCCCCCCACGCAGGGCTTCTGTTGGTTTCCCTTTGATATCTGTCATATAAATTAATTATAAAACCAACATCAGATAAAAGAAGATAGCAGAAAAATAGGATCTATTTTTAAACCGGATGACAATGCCTACAATTACACTTTCTAGAGCCAAATAAGACCCTATTTGGTCAAACCATTCATTGGTAATAATAAAAAGGAGTTTGACATGAATAATCACACTTATGGACCAATTAGGCATGCATGTTTGTGCTCCATACTTATCGTTACACCCTAGGGAAAAACATCTCCATGCCCCTAGGGACAATATTGTGGCAGTGGTAGATAGGACATTGATGATGTAACACTACTGGCCACTCTTTATGTTGTCTAAATTTGTTTGGGAGAGTTGTTATCAGTCTATGGACACAAGGAAAACTAATCAATAGTTGTGGGTATATGTTGATGCTAATCACTATAAAATCTTTTTTTACTTGTAAACTAGCCCACATATTTGTAAATTCACCAAAAGGAAGGGATTATTACTACTAATACTAGTTTCATCATTCAATACCTCATTGAAAAGGCAGCTTTTTGGGACCCTGGTATTAGGTTTCAAAGAAACAAAAATTACAGTACTAACAACGCAATTTTAACACAGATCAAACTGCAATTTCAGAAGAAAAAAAAACCTGAATCGGTGCCTTCGGCAAGCTTTTCGAGCTTAGCTCCCACCAAACGGCGTTGATCGACACCCCCGGCTTTTAATTCATAAATAACCTGACGGTGTTCCCAATTCCAAACAGAAACATGATCTGACGCATCAGAGGTAACTAGCCATGGATGTGTTGGATGTAATTGGATCTTTACTATCTTATCATTCGTGGGCTTGAATGCTTTCAATCGCAACATCCTCCTCCTCGTATCGTTTTTCTTCTTCGATTGGATCTAATTTTCTTATCATAACACAAGATCTGTCAATTTCTTAACTAACCAATTTTCTATTTCCTTTCTTATTAGGATAAGTGCCCACAACTATCAATATTGTATAGAAGTCCGGTAAAAGAGTAAAACATTAAAAGGTGAAATACTCTATTTTTTCTTTTTTATTATCTATAACTCTTATAAAACAACAGTACAATAGTAACCAAATATTTTAAAACCTCTTGTAATCTAAAACTAATTTAAACAATAATCACATAAGATTTTATCCTATGTGTCAACTTCATATTTTTCTTTAAATAAACTATATATTTAAAAAACAAATGAACATATATATGTTAAAATAAATAAATATATATATTGTAAGAATCCAAGATCTTTTCATTAGATTAAATGATATCTTCTCTTTAGTTTAAAAAATCATGTCTATACCTAATGATATTTCATTATCTTTTTTATTCAACATTTATATGAGGTTCCTTTCGTTTTTTTTTATGATGATTATATGAAAGTTTGTTCAGGCCGTTGGTTAGTTGGAACTCTCATCGCATTAATCATTAGTGGCAATATTTAAAGTTTATAAGTTTTTTATCACCACTAAATTATATTCATCTTATATGAGTTAAGAGCTTTGTATAATATCATAACTTTCTGAAAGAGTTATGTTAATCCTTTCGTTCATATCGCTATGGAAATTATGTACAATTTTTTGTTTAATTCTTTTATCTTTTTTTGAATTTTATGATAATGGTTAATATAATTTCTTTATTCTTTTGTTATTTAACAATACAATTTTTTATTGTGATGATGAGAAAAATATTATGATGGTAGACAAAGAGTTAGTTCAAAACAAGTGTATATAACAATTAGTTTAATGATTGGATAATGAATACGTTATTGCTAATTTAATTAAGTGAAACTAAATAGATTGTTTGTCCATATGTTTTTTTTACGATCATTATTGATCCATTCTATTAACTCATTTGTTCACATATTAAGCGTTTCATTAAAAAAATTTTAAGCAAGTTTAACTCAAATCTCACTTTATTGAGCATCTTTTTAAAGCAGCCGCACATCGTGAGGGTAAAAAAATCCTAGTATATATATATATGGCTACCATTACAAAGAGAAAAAAATATGAATTATTTTTTGATCTTCACCATTGAAAATAAACCAACAAATTAATTTCAACCATCAAAATTAAAAGTCAACTTTGATATTTAATTATGGTAAATTTTTATGATATTTAATATTTATTTTAATACTATTGTATTAGAAGACATATCATTTGGGGTAAGATTAGATTTTATTTTTTACTATTGTCATTATGTAGTACTGTTAATAGTTAATTTGTGAACCTAAATGTATGACACTTATGGGGTTTTGAAAGAAAATGATAATAATAATATGTTTTGTGAGCAAGAGAATATTTAAGAAAAAAGAAAAATAGTAACATGTCAAAGAAGTTAAAGATGAGATCAAACAGTAGTGCAACAAATGATATTCCATATACCAAGCATTTAATGTTGAAAAAAACATTCAATACATTGTCCATCACAAGAACATATGGCAACCATGATTCGTGCTAAATTCAATATTTTTTTATTTATCATATTTCAACCAAACTCCCCCAATTGTTATTTTGAAAGGTAAAATGTCCAACTGCTAATTAAGTATATTAATTATAGAAATTCATGCTAAATAAGAAAATTCATTAAATATATATACTTTTACTATATTTATTACTACCGAATCCCTGTTACCATAAAATCCATTATTTATTTAATATATGAAAAAACTATTAAGTATTAAGCATTCAAAAAACGGAAAGTATATAATAAGAAATCAAACTACCTTAATATCAATTAGATAAATAATAGCACGGTATCCGCGTAACATGGCAGTGGTCGTGACGGTGTGGTGGTGGGTGCGAGTGTTAGTAGTAGAGGTTGCGTCGAATGGTGTAGGTAATTAATGTGAATGTAAATGATGTAAAGATTTAATGTAGATATTTCAAAAGATAAATGATTGATAATATAATTTAATCATCAGTGTTAAGAGGGTAGTGTATGTGAAATTATTTTAAAAGCGCGTTGTTAAGTGAAAATATTACATTTTTTTAAACACTTCCAAAAAAAAATGTTATTTTTTTATAATATATTATAGATAGATAGAAAAGTCGGTAGCTAAATCCATGCCTCTTAGCTTTGAAAAATGTATTTAATATCTACATCTTTTAACAGATTATTTTGAAAAAACTAAAGATATACATAATAAATTAGTGTACACCTCGGATGAGCATATGATCGAAAATTCGCGACTTGGCTAAGTACTACCGGACCCGGGACAAACCGACCTGCCCGATAGGGTAACGGGCCGGGTCACGGGTTTGATTGTGTTGCTCCGTCGAGGTTTGGTCGAGCCGGGTCGGTTTATGACAAATGAAGAGCAAAAGTCCCTTAAACTCGTGAACTGAATCGAGCCCGACTGAATCCTACCCGATCGACCTGTCCGACGGGTAAAGAGACGGGTCACGGGTTCAATTTTGTTGCTTTGTCGGGTCACGGTTTGCACAGATCGTGCCGTTTTTTGACCCGTGCACATGCTAAATGTGCACAACAAATAGCTTCCCCACAAATGAAGTAAATCTATACGTGATCTTTAATCAGGTTACATACATTAAATATTATATATATATTTATATATATTTAAAAGTACCTAAAACATGTTTAACTTTATATATGACATATAATATATAATGAATTAACAAAAGTGATACTACCTTATGTTTGAGTTTGAAATGTTTATGTTATGTCTTACTAATAAACGTTAGATATTTGCACTTTAATTAATTCGGTGTATCTTAATTTATATATAGAGGTGAACATGTTTCAAGTATATATATATATAATATATATATTATTTGTAACCCGGTCAACGACCGGGTATAGATCTAGTTATTTCCGACAAGGAAAATGTGAGCTGGCAAATAAAAACAAAAAATAACTTACATATAACAACAAACATTGGATCATTTTCTCATTTCACACACTTTTACACACACGACAATTCCAAACCAAATCCACACATACAACATACGAAATCCAAAATTCGTCTTCGATCGATGTTTATTTAACTCTTCTACTGCTATATCAAGGTATGTCATTCGTTTATCTGCAAGTAATTCATGTTTTGTAGCCGATATAGAAAGGGGGAAAACCAAAAACCCTAACTTTTCATTTTTTCAATTTTTTTAATTTTATTGCAATTGCTTTCTATGTCAGAATATGCATGATTCAATTCCTCTTATATCATTTTACCCAATTGTTAAAAGTAAGTGTGATCTCTTGAATACTCTTAACAGTTAATAAAATGTGATAGCTTGGTTCATTGCACAGGCATGCAAGATGAATAAAGGGGTATTATAGATAGGATAAGTATTGTTGTATTGTTGCTTGTTTATATTTGCTACGAGAGAGGCGAAATAGAAGGCAATTCAATAGACAAGTAGACCTGATTCTTACAGTTATTAGATACAGGAGTACGAGATTACAGGTTCAGTCACCATCAGCTCACATATTCCACGTCAGAAATAAATTAAAAGAAAATAGAGTATTTACCGGCTAATGACGGAACAAGTCACTTTTTAATGTTTTAGACTCTTTTACCAAGTTACTTCCATACAATATCCAAAACTGATAGTTGGTTCCTACAATAGACATTTTTTAGTTAATGGGTATACCCCTGTAAATTTTATACCATAACCAAACCTTACAAAACAAGTAGTACGACTGAAGTACCATACTAGTTCATATGCATGACAAGCCATACATATGTGAAACAAATCAACTATCGAACACAATAAAGACTACTACACATCAGCACCTAATCGGTAAATGTTATCATCAAATAAACTACATCAGATATGCGCCGATTATGTATGATCAAGCACCACAAGTTCACGTGGCAAATTCCAAGCTTTTATTAAGCGGCCACTTGAATTGTATTCTTGAGTCTCAATGTAACAAGCTTCAACCGAACCGTAGCAGCAATATGATCAGCAAGTACTTCTGGTGATTGAGTATTATTGGTAAATAGACATTTGGTCATACTTAGTTACATTTCTAGGCACTTAAGTGTTTACCGGCTAATGATGGAACAAGTCAGTTTTTAATGTTTTAGACTCTTTTACCAAGTTACTTCTATACAATATCCAAAACTGATAGTTGGTTCCTACAATAGACATTTGGACATACTTAGTTACATTTCCAGACACTTATCCCTTCTTATTATTAATACTAGATTATCCAAGTTATAGTACAATAATAATAAATTCGTCACTGTTATTATTATAAAATATTTTGATGGAATTGTTTGTCGTAGTAATTCCATAAGGCACATGCTATAATAATTTCTCTATTATAAAATATTTTGAAACCAGTTGTCCTCATAATTTGATATTATTATGAAAGATAATTAAGAATTAAAATATAAACATACTTGTGATCCTATACTTGACATCAAGTATATGTATTTGATCATAATGCGGGCCTAAAACACGCATAGATTTATTATCAATCACTTGTCCTATGATAATTAGATAACAATTAGGATTGTTTTTATATTCTTTGATAACAATTAGGACTCTTGATTTATGTGACATCTGTAACTTTAAACATTAATATACAAAACTGTTATATAAAAAAGGAAAAAATTATGTACCTTTTTTATTGAAAGATAAAATGAATCTTGAATGAAGTTCATATTAATTTGGATTTAGTATTTAAGTAACCCCTTGTTGTAAATCGTGTTTTGTTATGTGATCGTCCCATGTTCTATGATTCCTATTGTGTTTAGGATAATGTTGTTGTATATCGTTATCAATTATTATGTTTGGGATATGTATATAGAGTTCAAATTGTGTTTATATTAAATATAAAACTAAATAATAATATTTATAATTTATAAAAATCTAATCTAACATTTGTTAATAAGTCATTAGGTTATCAGATAAATTTTTGTAGACAATATTTTGTCTGTTGAAATTTTTTTAATTAACTAAATGATTGTAAATTTTAAAAAGTTCTCTTAAGTTGATAGCTAAAAATAAATATAAATTAAGTATCCAGGGCTAAAAAGTTTAAATTATTGATGGAAAACAAAAAAGTATAAATTAATGAGACTTTTTTTACAAATTAATATAAATACTAATATAATAATATATTTGGTGTAACATCCCGAACTTTCTAGTTAACAGTTGACTTTAGTCGTTAAGTCAAAATTCCGTGTCTATTAAGTCTTTAGATGATTCAATGCGTCTATATGTTTAATATGCTTTAAATGCGAGGCTTTAATGCCTTAATGATTGATGTGTATAAGTGTTAAAGGTATATTTAAATACCTTTAGAGGTTCTTAAAGTGTTTAATGTGTTGTAAGTGTTCTCTATAGGTGTTTTGAGCTTAATATGAGTCGTTTGGAAGCTTAGGGACTACTTTTGACATAGGGTTAAACTCAAAAACGGGTTAAGGGTCTTGTAACCTATCATTAGACTCATAATACAGAGATTATACTCTTCCTTTGAAGCCCTGGTTGTCCCCTTGGTTCCATAGCATTCTATTATTCGATTTCATCGTCGTTTGGGTGATTCGATGGTGTTTTGATCAAGTTTTGCATCCCCTTTGCTATCTCCAGGTAATTGATGATTAGCCACATTGATTTTATGCATAATAAGTCCTTTCAATTCATTGATTTCTGGTTTTAAGGTTTGGGTTGGATTCAATTACGTTAATAATCGATTTTAGGTCATTACGGGTTTTAAATCGATTGTATATAGTTGGTATATGATTAAAGGATTAATTGGTGTTTTCAATGAATGATTTTGGTCTTATTTTAAGTGTATTTGATGTTCATAAGACTTGGAGATGTGTTAAAGTCGTTTGGAATGTGTTTGGTTAGGTTTTGGGGTTGTTTTTCACGACTGGTCGTCGTAACTCCCGTTATGGTTGTGTAACTCCCGTTAGCTGGGTAATTGCGATAACACCTCCACTGTAACTCCCGTTACAAATTTTCGTAACTCCCGTTATGCCTGTAACTCCCGTTAGGGACTGATTTTGTTAACATTTTTAAATGATCATAACTTTTGAACCGTAACTCTGTTTTTGACAAATAAGCTATCCACGGAATCGTGAGAGAGTCTACTTTCTAATGGTAATGCTTTTTAAAGTTGAGGATGATGTCAAGTTTACAGAAAGGTTAACTTAGTGAGTGATTTCCATGTTCCGTCGAGTTATGTAAGCTCTAAAGTATTAAACGAACCTCCGATGCATCAAGTCTTGTCATGGGTGGTATTTATAGGTATCTAGGCTTGAGTCATGACCATAAATAGTGGGTAATTGATAGCTCATTATGTCGTTTAATTATTATAGGTAGTCGGGAATACTTGCAAAGCTCGGTAACTTACGTTATCATTTGTTGTGTGCTTCTACGAGGTAAGATACACTACTTTGACACGCTGAGGGTTCAACATAAACATAGTTTTCATATAATAACATCCCAAATGGTATCTTGTTTGCTTATGAGTATTTGGGATTATACGGGAGGTGATATGGGCTATGTAGATGCATATAAAAGCCTGAAATGCTACCCCAATGATACGTATTGCTATGAGATGTTATGTATGCTTAATAGATGATATGATATGAAATGATGTACGATCTAAGATGATAAATGTTATGCAATGTTGTAATGATATACGATATGCAATGATATATGACGATGTGCGTGATGTAACAATGTATGCGATGTGATGATATGAAATGAAATGCTATGAAATGTGATGTATGATGATGATATGTGAAATGTGCATGATTACATGGCTTGTTCATCTAGTTCACTAGACTTATTAAGTTGCCATGACACGTGCACGTTTAAGGGCCCAAACATAAAAGATGTATATGTGATGATTGTTTAGGTTGTGTAAACACCTAAACTATATGTGATGTGAAATCGAACTCGTAAATTTGATGTGAAAGTGTTAAGCTTAACCCGTACTTGCCCTAGCCCGATTAAGTGCGTTGATGTGGTTGCTTGGGTGGCTCCTTGCAACATGGTACAACGTGAAGAGTAATACGGGAGGTCTTACCAGCCCCATTGTCATTGAACATACGGATTACTCCTGGATTGGCTTGCCATTCCTTAACGACATTGATGTACTACTGAATGGTGGTTCATCTAGTCGGGTGCGACTTATGTCACACTTAACGAGATGCATATGTTATATGAGATGCGTGACTTTTGTCACAATTATAAAGATGTTCAAATGTGATATGTGATGATGCAAAAGATTACTAGGCACATTTAGGATGACCCATCCTAATATGAATGATGTTGATGATATGATATGTAAGTGTGATGATATGTTTGAGGATATGTGCCTTAACGACTTAATATGACTTTTATATAATGTTTTAAATGGACAAACGTTTTATAACTTATGTGTTATCTTACTTAGCTAATTCGTTAGCTAACACTTGCTATTTTAAATGTGTTGTGCCCTTAGGTCCAACAATAGTGAGCAGGTAGATGTGAGAAGATGTGAGGCATGGGTAGATGATCTTGAAGCTAGCTATAGTTTACCCATAGTGACTGCTCGCTTTAGACATTTGCTTTATGTTTAAATATTAATGACTTGTATTGATAATGTACTCGGTTGTTTAATGTTGGGCAACCGATGGATTTCCATTTAGACTTATTTTGATGATATGGCTAGTAACACTATTTATTGAATAAACCAAACAGATTTGACTGGTTTGGACTTTTAAAGTTAATTCCGCTTCTTTTAACGCCGTTAGGCAAAAGTTTTTGGAAATCCATGTTTTTAAATGACGGGTGTTACATTTGGATAATGATTATTAGTATTTTTAATTTATAGTTAATCTAAATGATGACATAAGCGAGAATCAATTGGATGAAATTGAGTGATTTGATTGGTTAATAAGTCATTAGTTCAACTGTCTTATAGTATATACTAGATTTTAGACCCGTGTCCGACACTGGACACGGGGTTTATGATATTATCAAGAGAAAATTACATTTTTGGTACCTCAACTTGACAACTTTTGCACTTTTAGTCTCCAACTCGAAAAATTGCAACTTTTATACCTAAAGTTTTGTGTTTTTTTTCAGTTTTGGTACCACGTTCATGCGACGTTAAATTTTGCCGTTAACGCCCTCACGTGACAAACATGTGAGGGGCAATTTAATCTTTTGACCCCTTTTTTCCTGAGAAAATCACAGTTTTGATACCTTAAGTTGTCAATTTTTTCATTTTTGGTACCTCAAGTAGATAACATATTTTTATTACACTCTTCAATTTTCATCTCAAACATTAGCATTTATCAAATAACACACACTCAAAAATCAACACACATGATTTTTTTTTAACGGCTCCTAAAAAAACACCCAATGGTGTGTATCTATTCTTGAAATAATATATGTTGTTGGTGCAATTACGGGTGATGGTGGAGGTACTAAATGCATTGGTGGATCGATGGTCGGAAAAAACTCATGTCGCCGGAAAATCCTCTCTGGTGGTGTATGATTCATATAAGAGATCTGAATCCTCTCACCCCTGAATTACCCTCTTATTCTATTGGAATATTATAGAGTGTTGTTTGATATAAGTGTGTGTTGTTTGATAGATGCTAATGTGTGAGATGAAAGTTATAGAGTGTAATAAAAAATGTTGTCTACTTGAGGTACCAAAAGTGAAAAAATTGACAACTTGAGGTATCAAAACTGTAATTTTCTCAAAAAAATAGGGGTCAAAAGACTAAAATGCCCCTCACGTGTTTGTCACGTGAGGACGTTAACGGCAAAATTTAACTCCGTATGAACGTGGTACCACAACTGAAAAAAACACAAAACTTTAGATATGAAAGTTGTAATTTTTTGAGTTGGAGACTAAAAGTGCAAAAATTGCCAAGTTGAGGTACCAAAAATGTAATTTGATAAAATTGAGCGATTTGATTGGTTAATAAGTCATTAGTTCAACTGTCTTATAGTATATATTAAGATTAAGATTAGTAGATTATTACCCGCATAATACGTCAGAAACATACATAATTAATAACATACATAATTAATGACATATTAAATTTTTATAATATGACAAATGTTTATCTATGTAAGAATTAAACCATTAAAAAACATGAAGTTATATTAGTGGTTGTTTAGATTCCGATTAACAGTGACCAAACAATTGAAAAATTGATACATCATCTATTAGAGTTCTAGCTAAGTAAGGTTTTCGTTTTTTTGGATGTCTTTCATTCATGCGAATGTTTGCATTATCATTGTACTTGTGCTTTAACGTTTTGTTCGAATAATTTAGTTATACACTAAAATTACTAAACAATTTAATTATCAATCTATATATCACATGTTGTGTTACCATAACTTAAAATTATGCATAGTATCATTGCAATTTCGTACAATTATTTTTCAGATATATAATTGTGATAACTTAGTATAGACTCCATATTTGTTTTTTGATTTTTTTAATTAAAAAGGCCCGTTTAACATCCGGTACGGTTTTCAAGACATTAATTTAATAAAAACGTTATATAATAAAAATCTTATACAAAAATCCTTATAACCAAATTTTATCGTTATCGTTATATGATAAAAATCATATACAAAAATACCGGTTTGATAAGGTTTTGGTTCCGGTCTGATTCAACGGCAAGCGGCCCTATTAGGTGGCTATTGAACCAGAAATTCTAAAAAATTCGATCCAGCCGCGTTCGACCGATCAGACTGGCCGTTATAAAACACTGCTTCGGACTTGATGGACATATGGGATTCAATCAACAAACATAAATCATATCCATATCAACACCAAATGACAACGCCCATACAATCTAAATATGAAACTCTTCAAGCCAAGGTCTGTGGACAGTGGACTTGCTCATTGTTGGAGACATGCCACATTCACATATATCATCATATTGTCCATATCGACCAAACAAGCATCAATGGTAAACTTGGTTGGGACAAAACCTATTCAAGCATTGGTGACTTTCCTATCAGAAACAAAACGAACTCGAAATACAATCACCCAGTCCATTGAAATTGATACAAGATTGAATGAGTTCATAGAATTTCTGTAACTTATCATTATCAAAATGTAAATTCAAATTTCGAACAATTGGAACTATATTTATATTTGCCTACATACATAATCTAAAAAAAATTTTGGCTCATTAATTTAATAAGTAATAACCTGATGAGAACTTACAGTAAACTTTGTGGTCAGTAATTTGTTGTAATGCAGATGATGCAGAACCCTTTTCTCCAAAAAGCTGTTAACATGAAACCATAACAAAGTATCTTCCAACACACTATCTGAGGACTGTGAATTGTAGAAAAGCATTCCAATGATTTTATAGCATATCACCTTTTAGGTTTATCCTCTTCTAGTAGCAAATGTACAATCGACTGGATGACATTATTTTCAGCAATGTTTGCAGTCTGCATAATACCAAATCAAAAAGCTTAATGAGAAAAAAGATGGCAGAATCTGAAGATTTGTGTAAAGTTATTTGAATATGGTACGTGATTCATGAGGAAGTAGAAAACGGAAAAAGGCAAAAAAAAAAAAAAAGTTGGACAGATGGATATAAAGCATGAAGAAACAAATAAAAACAATAAAACAAACATAAAAGACTTTTAAAGGGAGTAATAAAAATATGATGATTTGATCAAAACATAAACACTTTTTTCACAAGGTTTTTGGTTGCAATTAACCATAGGGGGCACAAGAACCATCTAGCCCAAAATTGACAACACGAAACTCGTTAGGGTTGGCTGTTTTTTATTCGTTACGGTATGTCCCAAAAAAATCTCAATTCAGGCTCGACCAGAATATATATGCCAAATCATGACAATATACACATACTTACCATACATAGGTCATGAAAAGCTACATAAGAAAACCATGTTGAGTTCCAATCAATCCGAGCTCAACTCATAGACAATGTTCAACTAGTTTGCGCAGGAATTACTTGATAAAAGCATGAAGTATTCACAGCAATTCAGCATACCTGTGGCTTCCTAATCAGTTCCTCCAGAATTGAATGAAGAGTTAGTCGAAGTTCCTTGAAGAGGACAGCAGTTTGAGCTGGTGCAGCCATTTTCAACCAACCATCTATTGTTACAAGACCAGTCTGCAAAATAGAACCCCCCAAGACTAACAAGTTATATACTAGCAACTTAAGTTTAAATCTGGTACTTACGAAAAATTCCACTTTATAAATAAGTAGGCACTTGCAAGAAATCTTTACATTTGAAGAACCCTAACTAAGTTTTACCAGAGTCCATATCTTTACATCTAGCTTGGTGTTTCATGAGTTTTTACATAGACAAAAAGCTAGAACCTTTCACATTCTAATTCCTAAGCAAAGCTGATAACCAGTTATGTGGTGACTTGAAAATTCTTAAAACGTTTTTCCAAAGCAAAACAAGAAAGAAACCTGATGTTGAATGTTCATGGAACCACCGAACAACAAAATAGAGTAGGGAGAAGTGATGGTTGTATCCCGGAGAAACACCTTCGATGTCTCAACCTAGAAATATTTACATAACATGAGATAACATAAAAATAGACTTTGAAATCAAATCAACCCCAAACATGTAACTCGTTCACCTACTTATAATAATATAAAAACTAGTAATTAAAATGAACAATCAAATTAGCACCTTCTCAAGGAAAACAAGAAATGGGTGCTGAAAAGTTTTAGAGATGCTATTGACAGAAGAAGGGTGAATGTGGACTATCCTTCTTCCATCAAACCACACATTAGAGCCATCCATTGCAGGACCTGCAGACTGTCTAAGGCTATTTAGAGCTTTCTCTGAAACACTTTGTTGAGTCGCAGCGACGTTGGGATATAAACCAGCACAAAGCAATGCCTGCATAAGTATATTTTGGATCCAAAAGTATCAGCTTAAAAAATATTGAGATGCATTTATCAAGCACCATGTCACAAAATATTGTTAACTAGCGCTATATGTAGAATCTCGGGTATACAAGTAATAAAAACGATATGCATTTTGCCAGAAAGTAATTTGCTTTTTATTCACAAGTGACTAATTAGAATTCTTGAAGTCACAGAAATGATGCAATAGCTTAGTAAACAGGTTTTCCCATCCCGAAAACATATTGGGTCAACTAATTACTGATACTGTATACAAGAAAGTAGAGGACTTTCGGGAATATATGTCTTTAAACCATGGATGATAAGTATGACGCATACCTTCACAACTGAGGAATGATTTGAATAAACATTGAATGCTTGTGTAGTATCTGAAAACCAACTATCAAGTTTCTCTTTCCATTTACCCCCACTCTGACGATTAGAAAAGATAAACTGTTAAGACCCCTTAAGAGGCAAGAGATTCATATTTACTTGAGTCCAATAAAAATTCAATGAGTACAAACACAAGAATTCAACCAAATATAATTTTTTCCTTCTATTAATTAATGTGACAATACAAATTACTTTGATGTATAGTTAATGCACTATGCAAGTTGAGACTTATTAGCAGAATCATGTTGTATTTACTTATACGATAATAAAAATTCTCTTATTAACTTAAAAAGATGTTTAATAATCTTTGTTCTGTCATTAGGATTCTGTTCTCAACAATGCAGTTATAGCTTTAATGGTTTCATGTTATCTAAGTCCACTCAACAACCAATGAACATATCAAAAAGCCATTTTCTCCATGGATAAATGTGAAAGAAATGGATCAGCAGGTTGCTTAAAGGCAGTGTGATTTGATTCAGAACCACTACAATGGTCTCATGTCCATCAAACTCTACACATGGTTCAAACAGACTTGATTTCTAGAAAGCAGGTCTTATTTGCCACATATGCTCCAATATGAGGAATGCTACCTGTTTAACATAAAATCTTATTATCCTTGTCCTATCAATCGATAATTACCATAAACCATCTTCAAGGTTCTGATTTCCCATAATATATCAGTTGTAGCTCAAAAATTTCATCAATAAGTTTGAAAACTTTACTACAAGTGCCATGGATTATTTGTTACTTTACTAGCACACGTAAAATTTGTGGATAAGCTGGTCAATTAAGCCTTTCACTCTCTCATATCAGCATTTACACTTGATATAAACTTATGTCAAAGGACAGGTGAAGTGACCTGATAATTTTTTGGAAGGTCAATGAGTCCAATATCTGCCAGCAATGTTCCAAATTGTACCCGCATGTCCCTATCATGATGGTTTATAGGTTAAAAGAATGATGAGAACATTGCAGCTAACTCAATATAAAAAGGATCAAACCTGATGCAATTCAAGGAGCTAACTCATGTGTCTATTGTTCTGAAGCACCAGGACAAAGGTTGGGTGATTTCAAGTACTTAACTACTTACAGTAAAATTTATAGGTTGACTGCTTTAATTATGATGCAAATTACTCTTAAAGTCTAAAAATTTGAAGCATATGATAAATTATATATGTATAATTTATATGACAAAAACATCAAGGCGAGTTAAAGATACAATACAAAGTGCATTCTTATCAAAAAGATGGCAAACCTTATCATGTACATAACAGAGCTGCTTAAAAAATATGATTTGCAGAAACGTTCTGCAGCATTAGCTCCATTCTGCAATAATAGAGTTCCTTAATAAGTAGGTGACTTTACAAAAGCATAATGTATGGTTTCTGAATCCAAAGGAATTGAGATAATTGCTTAACACATGGCCTAAATCCGATATAAACTAACCTCATGCAAAATTTTGTCCCATTTCTTATATGCAATCATCATAATCAAATGGTCAGACTGTCGATCCCAATTATCCACATCATTTGCACCGCCAACATTATCAGTTAATAGAGCGAATTTTGCTCTCTCAACAGCATGTCTCTGAAATTAAAATAAAAAATATATACTATAGCACATCTTAAATATTTTTCATGAGAATAAAGATAATTTTGATTAATAAAGGAAAGACCTCATCCTTAGGGTATATAAATGGAGATTTATAGCTCAGAAATGCTGAAATAGAGAGAATAGGTGATAAGCAGCCAAATATTCCACCATATAACATCATCTGCATTGAAAAAAAACATACAAAACACAAAGTATTGTTTCAATAATGCTGCTGAATTAAATCACAAACAAATGCATACAATATCACCTAGCAAATGAGTTAGCACAAATTAATAATGTGTGAATATAGTGTAATCTCGCAGGCTTATCATATGTGATCCATAACAATGTTTTATTCAAAAGCTAGTGTCATATAAAAGAAATCATGACACGGATGAAATGATTATGAAAATTCATTATAAATTTGAAATGCTGATAGAAAGTTAATATTTAAACTCCAATATCTAATATTTTGGAAAGGCTATGGTTAACAGATATGAAATTTCTTTGTTTTACTGTAATACTTGATTCCCCATTGGAATTATATAGGTTGTGATATTGGGTTTTCAAATTTTTATTCTTGTTTCTAGAGCAGAAGAGAGGCATTACAAAGAGAACTCAATTCATACTTTTAGTCTGTGCTAATGTCTTTTATCTAAAGACTACACATCACCTAAGAATATAAACTCCAATTTACCTTGTTTACAACTTACAAATACGCTCTTCTTGATATCTACATTAGCATCATCACAAAACCCGGGATAAAAAGAAACCATATTGAGTACTTTAGTTGCACCATACATGTCCATGGGACAAATTGTACCATCGCAACCAAAGTATCATTATCATTAAAAAAAAAACATACTGCAAATATGAATGACATATATATAGAATATTAGAAACTGGGTGCAAACCTTTCCAACTAATACATCAACTGGTAGTTTTGCCAAATGATACCCAAGAGGTGTCAACACTTCATCACCTTCGACTGCACCAACCTGAACCATATATCAGTCAATACATACAGTAGATTCTAACAGTTACTAACATGTTTTATTTAATTGAAAGTAAAAATATTTAATCATGTTGTTGCAGGACACTGGTTAATATAAATTAGATCGTATGACATCATAATTTTTTTTGAAAGGCATAATACCTCGTATAGCAATGAAATTGCTGAAGTAATGGCCTCCTTTGTTGGAGGTTCAAGGGCCTTAGAGAATAATTAGCCACAAAATATGTATTAGTGAACAAAAAGGAATATCAGGAAAAAATCAATGTTACAGCAAGCTATACTTAGTCCTCTAAAATATATTTAAATTACCTTCTCTAAAAATGGCATTATACGACCAAGAGAAAGTAATTTGATTTGTAAACATAATTCTACCAATGGCATCCGCAGCATCTCTGGAAGCTTAAGACAACAAAGAGCATATCAGCAACACCTACATATTTTTCTCTTTGAAGTAGAGCAATACCTACATATAATCAGGATAATGATACCTGAAATGGGCGCATGAGCTTTTCAAATCGGTGATGAGTATACATGCAAAAGCAGATTCCTGGTTTTACACGTCCAGCTCTTCCTCGTCGCTGCCTTGCATTAGCTCGAGATATCCAATCTTCAACCATGCTTGACAGTTTCTAGTGACATCACAAAAAATACTTATAATGACATAAACTACATTTTTTGACAGTTTAAAATACATTTTTTCTTTAGTCTAAAATTTGAAAAAATGTATTGATAGGGATCTTATTTATATTCAATCAACAGTGTAATTGCTAGGAGGCAAGATGCTTTCTGATAATTACGTTGATACAGTAGCAACAAGTGGCTTTTATTTTACAGCATAACAAGAATGGAAATGGAATCTACAAGCAATTCAAACATTTTTTGACAAAATATAGTTGAGAAATGAGCACACCTTCCGCGGATTGTAGCGATTCTCCTTATGTTTGCCACAATCAATGACATAAACTACATCGTCTATCGTAATACTAGTCTCTGCGATATTTGTGGCGATTATCACCTATATAAAGACATTTTACAGAATCATATGATCACAACAATGTTAGGAAAAATTGGTGAAGAATAACATCAGCAAGCTGTAACAACATACCCAACAAGCCACTTCTGCCAAATTTTAAGGTAAGCTAGAAATTATACCCAAGATTTAAAAAGCATCCTCTACACCAAATGCTCCAATACCGTTCCAGAAGGGTCATCAAAGAGAAATCAAGTAGTTTTCTCGATATTTAACCTCAACATGTTGTACACGTAATCTTATATTGGTATCCTTGATGCACTACAGAGCATAAAAAGTCCTTATTTTTTATTTACTTACTTAACCAGAGTTAATTATCTTCAGAACAATCGAGGGGAAACCAACTACTATCACTAAAAGCTTATTCCCGCTTTACCACATCTTTGTGAATTCTGTTCAACTTTCTAGCATCAAAATCATATATCATACCTTTCTGTTAAGTAAAGGTTTAATGAGCTAGTAATAGCAACTAAGGTGAATTTAGTATTTACCTTACGGATATCATCTGGAGGCCTCAGAAACACCTGTTTCTGCTCAGACGATGCAATAGACGAATGCAATGGGAGAAGCCATTCAGAGGCTTCTCCACGAAATTGGTACGACGCAGCTAACTTGTCAAGCAATGTGTGAATTTCAGAAACTCCCTATTGAAAAATAAAATTACCTTAGCCACTTACATAAAACACCAAATAGAAAAATCATAAAATTGCATATAATATAGAAGATCCTTAATTAAGAAATTACAGGTAGAAAGACCAATATTGCACCCTCAGGATAAGTTTCATCAACGTGACAAATCAGGTCTTCAAGAAGATCATAATCAATAACATCTTCATTCAACCTTTTCTGTTTAAGAGGTTATATAAACTGTAAGAGCAAATTCCTGAAATGTATTACAATTTTTACAATTTAATGTAAGAACATTTACCAGGTTTTGCTGAGTTTGCTCGCTGTATGTTTGATAGTTTCCTGGAATATAATAGGGGTTTGTATACCCTTCAGACAGAACGGATTCATCACCCCATGCAGATAAGACCAGATTCTTCTTGCCTCTGTGGTTGTCAACAGCGGCACCCTGACGCGATCAAGTTATACGATGATACAGATAATACCAAGAATACAGCACTAAACTTACGAAATCCACCAAAATCTAAAACATACGCTTATAAAAAAACGGCAATGGGTATCATCACAAATAACAATGCTTAAATGAATATCGAGCAACATCACAAATAACTAATATGAGATGGGAAACCTCAGGTATATGCAAATAGCAAGTGGTTCTATCGCAGAAGGCATCATCATAGGATAGGTCAGAGGCAATAAAATTTAGACAACTGAGTCAGATATCAAGAGATTAATTTTTTTAATGGTTTCAATTTTATTGAGATACATAACACCCATGTGTATTAATGTTCACAAAATCAGAAAGAAACTTTACGATCCTACATAAATAAATGAAAGAGACACACAACAGGGCAGATATAGCCAGTGTTGTAAATAAAGGTTTTAAAGGCCGTTATAAAGGCGTCATAATGCTTAAAGTTGGTCTGCCGTTACGTTATGTATCTTGTAGGGTAGATTTAAAGGTTGCAGTCAATAAGGGTCAAATAACGAACTTAACAAGGCTAGGACCATGGATAATAGATAAATACATATATTTAACCTAATGATTTTGTGTTTATTAGGCCAACCTTGGTTTTGAAACCAATACAAATATCTTATGAAACAGAATGATGACTTGGTTCTAAATAAAATCATTAACATTTTTTGGTAGGTACATTAGAACTGTAAATATTAAATAAATACAAAATTCATATAAAAATAAGTATAGATATTTTATGTTATCCTTTTTAGTTTTTTATGGTTATTGACTTATTTAGTAGAGATATTGTTAATATATACGAGTATCTTTTAAAAAGGAAATTTTTTAATAATTTATAGTCTCCGTTATAACGCTGATATATCTCCGCGAAATGAGATTTATCCTTAAAGGTGGTCGGCCGCCGAGTAACCTTCGACCGTTGTTTACAAGCTTGGATATAGCAAAAGCATCTCTAATTTTTCTACCTATTCCACTTTGAACCCAACTTGAGTCTTACGATACAAGCCCCCAGAAGTATTATTTAATATCATTAGCATTTGTGCAAGGATGAGGGTTAATACTGAGACTATCCCCGATACAACATATTTCTTTTACCAATCACCCAGGGCGGGTTGATACACTTAGTCACCAACTTGTGTTTGTGTAACATGAGAGAGAGAGAGAGGCACCTTCTGTTTTGGCGCATCAGATCTCAAAGAAGCTGGGGAATCTGAAGCAAGCCGGTAATCTGTTTTTTCGTGGATGTCCTCAAGAAAATAGGTTGTCACAGGATGTGTTCGGCCTTGTGCATGAATAACAGGGCAGTCACCAAAGTAATGTGAGAACAGTTGCGAATCAACTGTTGCAGACCTGAACAAAACATCGTATTATTAACAACACAAAATTCATGACATTTTGCAAGTTCCAACATACATGTAAACATCACATCAGCAATGGAGAAACCACTATCATTGTTCATATAAACATACATAAGGATAACTTTTAGCTTTTGTGCGTTTTGGGCAGATTGCTTTTGAATAAAACTCTTCAAGATAATCAGCAGAAAATCACCCTGTCACAATGCAGAAAGTTACGAAAGACATCAATAAGTAATTAGACCTACAACCAAGCTCATCTGTTTTAAGCCACACCGCAATATTATATAGTGCCAACAGAAAACAAGAATGAGTAATCCATCATAAATTATAATGGCAGAAGTTGAAAACATGAATTCAAGGCATGACATAATTTTGATCTATAGGTCTCAATTGATTGCTCCCGAATTTAAGGCATACCAATCTTCGTTTATAAGATCGGTTTCTACCAAAAGAAGGTGGAAAATGTGTGAAAATTGTGAGAAAAAACTTTTCGCCAGAAAAACTAAGTGTAGCCTGATATTCATGGTGTCTGGTCAAATGTTCCATATTTGTACAACTTATGAAAGTTCATTTGAAAATTTATTTGTTTGTGTTATTTTGTTTGTGTTCGTTCATTGGCGGTTCGTTCATGAGCACGAATAAAGGAGCATGAACAAACCAAATTCTTAATGACCGAATATGAACACAGCTTTCTGTTCGGTTAACCGTTCGTTAAGTTAGACGAGGAACACGAACAAGGCCTCGTTCGCTTGGTTCGTTTATTAAAATTTGACCACCAAACATTAGATGGCATAAAAAAAGGACTAATACCATCAATAACTAGAATTATATCAAAACTGAGAACTGGTGTAACAATGAAGAAATGATGAATTACAAGTCTGAAACTCACTTACCAAGAGAGACCGCTCATGCACTTCATCAACAATAACATGAGTTATATCAGCAAAGCTTTTGTTTCCCTGCATTTAAAAATGTATAAGATAAGAATGGAAACTACCCAGCAGGGATACACCTCCTTGATCCCCCTGCTATTTGATCTTGATCTTATAAGTTCTCTAATGATATGATGAAGTCAAAATTAATAAACAAATAATTACATTCTTAAATAAATGACGATTCTAACTTCAACAGATAATATGAATAATATATGTAAAACAAACAATAGATTGTTACCAAATAGAGTCAAAGAGCAAACATTCTACATAGAAGAATAAGCATACCACAATCATCCTCAACAGAATGCCAGTTGTACAAAACAGAAGTTTTGTTCTCTCAGTTCTGGGAAAAAAGAGCAGTTGTAAAACACATCAGTATGATAAGCATTGGTAAAATTTGAGCAAGAAATACTTAAAATTAGGTGCGTTCATTATGAAGTACTCAGCAACCTTAAAACGATCAATTTATTTGAAAATTACTAAACAGTATCAAAAAACTCGATATATTATAATAAAAAAACTCCTATGATACGCACAACTACTCTATAACCAAACTTCATAAATCCAATCATAAAAATAACCATCTACTGGTATTACAATATTTTAGTCACCTTGCACTATCAAGACGTACTTGATAACCGACCAAAGAATCATTAGAACCTGGTGAAGACTCACAACGCTCGTCAGCAACTCTTTCAGCAACAGAAATGGCCTGTACACAATCATATTCAAATTTAAATAGATAACTTAAACAGAGTTTATAGCAATGCCAAATCTCTGTCCATATATTTAGTCATCCATGATTATATAATAAGGTCACTGTCACTCCTAAGTACCTTATACACCCAAATTCATTTAAAGTTGAATATTAGAAATACCGATAATACTCAATACCCAATGCCAGACAATTTCGATTGCCTTGCAATTTTTTTATTTCATGGCCATGTATAACATTAGAATTTTTGTTGACTGACCGCTATCCTCCTTGGTTGAGTGCACACAATGTTACAAATCCCACCATGTCCCTCTTCAATCATGTCATCCAAGATAAACTGAGGCACCTACACAAAACAATAAACAAAAATTTCGAGCACCGATGTGGCGTATTAAAAATACAAATCATATACTGGACAAGGCACTAAATCAGGGCAAACCTAGTTTAATAGCTTCAACAATCTAATCTGTAAAGCATTAATTTTCACCTGAGTTGTTTTTCCGCAACCCGTTTCTCCACAGACAACTAGAACATCATTATCATTTAACAAATGTAAAATTTCGCCTTTTAGTTCAGCAATAGGTAGAGCAGCTCTTGATTTTAACATGTCCTACAGAAATAACGACATATATCATCCACAAAGCCCAGAGACTAATATGCATCTTAAGAGTGCCTTTGGCGAAGTTCTAACATTTCCATACTTAATTTCAATAAAAGAAAAAAGTTGGTAGAATAAATATGCTAACCTCATACTTCTTCATTTTTCTTTTACTATCTTGTTGCTTTTTTAAGTAGGTACTCTCTACCTGATTATGATAGTCAGTACCTGCAAAAGAAATCAAGAGAAAGGTTTACATGTTATACTTCACACTTTTTAAACAATATTCAGTGATTAGTTACACTTGAAGCAAATTTTATAGCCATTCTACTTGTAGTTTTTCTTTTCCATTGATCATTGTACATGCTTATATGCCATCACATGTTATGCGGAGCATTTCTAACCGTCACACTAAAAGTTTTGTTTCGAAATAGCCCATTATAATTCGCCTAAAACGCTCATACTATATTGTGCTCTGGTGTGTTGCTTTTGCATTTTAGAATTTATACTGAAAGTACAAGCACAATGGTTAAAAAGCTAACTTTTCCATTTAAAATCTAACCAAATTCAAGTTTCTCAGACAAATATCAGCATCTCATGCTTTCTGCACACAAATCTTATAAACAACTCCTAGAAAAGATTGCAAAATAAACCATCGCTTTATTACTAAGGCGGTTAAGTCGTTTTTGAAAAAAAGATAAACAGACTACCAATGGGGTTTTTGACCTTGGGGGAATCCACTTTGATTCGAGTCCCACTCTCCATATTTGTGGGAGTGGATTATTGTGTGTGTGCGTGGGGGGGGGGGGGGGGGGGGGGGGGGGGTCCTGGGTTCACCCCAGGCATTTGTGTAATTGAGAAGGAGTAGGATGGTAGGTCATTTTAAAGCAGAAAAAAAAAAAGATAAACAGACTATCGTATAACAAATTAGGAGAAACAAAACAAAAAAAAAAAAAACATACTTTCAACATTCATACTAATACCAGTATCCTTGGAACTTGTATCTTCTTGAGCCTGAGTAGTTTGATAATCATTCTGCATAGAAGTATCCAGGAGATCCGCAGATATAACATTGGCATCAAGTAACGAATCCACAAAACCTGCCCGTCTATCTACTTCCGTGTTTTTCACATCTCCTGATAGGTCTCCTACAAGATTTGAAAAGTAATGTACATCGAAACACAAACCATATTTAATTACAAATAGATGGTGGTCCTACATAGTTTCCATTAGCAATTCTAGAGCAGAATTTTATGAAAACAAATGTTTTAATCAACTCTTTTAGTATTCATACGAATCAGTTTATAGATTAGGTTGTGTTCTCAGAAATTCACCTTCCAGCCATTGTAAAACCAGTGAAGCATATGGATCTGTCATCATCAAATGAACAGGTAGGTCAGGGAAGAGTTGATACAAAGCAAATGCAGCAACTCTGTTTTGTGCATCCTAAAACAGAAACATTATCAGAAATGTAAACAGAAAACAAAAATCTTCCTGAACCACATAAACAAATGGAAATTATACTAGCGTTAATTTCATCAACAGATAAGCAACTTTGGAATATACCTCAGCAGTTTCAAATGTTTCTCCAGGACTAGGTAGCTGAACAGTAGTTAGTCCTCCAGCTTTTCTGCTTTTACCCCTCCCACTAGATTTACGTATCACACTCACAGTATAACTACACCCATCTCCTATGCCTTGTACTTTAATATACTTTGGTGCCTCCCATCCAGATCTTTGACAAACTTGGTGAAGAATGGCCTTAGGAATCTTTAGTGGGTCCCCCTAATATTTGTAGACAGCATCAAGAAAGACGGAAACTATATATAATATGTAGACAATACGAAAATGAATATATGTAGACAATCTTAAGACTACAATTGCATTTTACCCAACGCTACTTGAATAAATAATCTATGACAGACAGGAAAAGGCTGTGTTTTTAACTCTCGTAAACACAAGTTTATGCATGCATAAATTAATGTAGATAATCGGAGATATGGACACATTTTTCAGTCTGTGTCAACAAAATGTCATGTATCAGAGTAAATGTGACAAGGATCTGATGACCTAATAAGAAAAAGGTTGTGTTCTTAACTCTAATGACCAGGAAAAAAAAAAGCCATCATAGCCTTTGTGTATACATAAAAATCATGTAGCCATCAATAATACATACATAAATTTGTAAGTGCTTTGACTATGAGCTATATCTTTTGTTTTGCTAATTAAATAGTAGTTCCTATTTGTACCGAGATATATGGAACAATATGAATGAAGAAATGTCTTCTTCTTTACTTGTACTAACCATAGCCTGATAACTCTTTTGTGTTGGCATACCCATGCTTCACAAAATGTCATATCAGTGAAAATGTGATGAAGGTGCTGATGACCTAATAAGAAAAGGTATAGTGGGACAAACATGAACACTAGAGGTCAAAAGGGTTTGAAAGATGACCAACAATAATACGGGTAAAATAAGGTCAAATGTCGCTTGCAGAGTATGTTTAACGCATAAAACCTCCTAATCACTTAATTCAATCGATCAGATTACTATAAACTACTGCAACTTTTGTATTCATAATTAAGACAGTGCCTGTTTATAAAGCATCACCCAACCCACCCCCTGGTGGTCCATTATTGTCACCTTTCGTAACACCCAATACACATAACTCAAGTGGACTTAGAATCATCTAATATACTTTTAGCACTACAACAAGCTCATATTAAAACAAGCATAACCTTCTTCCAGAGTCCCTCCAACTTTTCCAAGTTTTTTTCACTAGTTAACTCTTTCATCTTCTCCTTCTTCTGCAGTTCCACAATCCGAGGATGCAAAACTTCACCAGATGATGAGTCTTCCAGAAACATATCACCCAACTCGATTTCTTCTGAGTCCTCATTTACAACTGTTCCATCTTGACTAGGAAAACTTAACGCAAGACCCTGCATTAAGAGATCTTCTGGGTAATTATCTGTAAAGGTTCCATCATCTTCCGGGTCCAATTTCTCAACAAAAGAGTCTAAAGAAGCATCTTCTTTACGTAAAGCAGCATCCACGTGTTTTTTATGGGATTCCTCAACAACACGATGGCGACTCTCAAATTCTGCAGCCAAGGTATCAACCGATATACCTGCATGGAAAATATACACATGTAAATAGTGCAGTATAAAAAAGGAACGACACATTGATCATAAGCTTAAGCTAACCTAGTGCAGCCATCTCTTGCTTAAGTTTACGAATTAATTGACCAGATTGTTCTTGGCCTTTCTTATCCTTTCTTTCTTTGGCATTTATAGCTTGTAACCGAGCACTGTGATATTCCTCGCGAATAATCTCATAGTTTCTTGGCTCGCATTCCTAAAAAAGGAAACCAGTACAAAAAAGATTTATGTTGCTGCTTAAATAATATGGTAATAAATACGAAGTACATTTTTAAAATGTATACTTGTTAGTTATCAATACTGCACAAATGAAAACAATTATATAAATTTCCATAAACTGATTAAAACTCTGCAATTTGGGGTTGATCATATGCAAAGGAAAATTAATAGGTTGCAAGACATAATATTCTGGACTTCTCAAATGATGTGCTGAACATTATAATAAGGTATTTGATAGGATTAGATCAAAACACTATGAAAAGATGCACCTAATGGCTGGGTAACTGTTACTGAAAGGGGGCACTGGAAAACTAAGAAAGATATCTTTATTTCCATAACAAGGACCAACTTATACTTCTAATAACACATCATCCTAGCAGACCCATCACCCCATCGACCTATACATAGCATCAACCATACCTGATCAACCGCAGCATCTTCCCAAGATTCATAATCATCCTACAAACAAATACAAAAAACAAACCCATTAGTTTGTATTTATCCATTACAAATTTATAGTAAATAAATATGACATAGAAGAATACGCCATAAGTGTCAAAACAAGGTAAAATTTAAGCACTCTGATTCGGCACCTCTTCTTGTTGCTCCATATACTGACGGATCCAATCTGCTTGAGACTGCTGGAAAGTATCCAAAGTATCAACTTTTCGCTGCTCTATACTCTTGATTGATATGTCTGGCTTTTCATTTTCAGTAGCAACTGCTGAGTGTAGAGCAGGGGCCCAATCATCTCGTGCAGTTGATATGACACCGACAGAACCACCTGTTATGTCAAATGGAACTGTAAGGTATAGCAGTTGCTTTCTCTGAGAAAATCTAAGCTGTAGAACAAAATTTAGCATAACCACATTCAAGTACATGAGAAATGCCTTTTTGCATACCATCATCAGGAAGAATTGCAGTGCTACTGCGAAACTTCAGTGGGAGCTCATTTGGCGGCAAACTCAAGCATAGCCAATCCAAGGCAGATTCAAAAGTAGCCCTTTCCTTTGCAACAAGTAAAAAAGAAAAATGAGCGAAGTCTTTTGATATATTGAACAAGATAAAATGACAAAACGTACACAATCAGAAATTCACAAAGCTAAACTTCTCGATTTTATTTGCTTCAGTCAACAGTCAAATACAAATTGCATTACGTCTTATATGAACTTAAAACAAGAACCAGACGTGGAACACAGAGAAACATAAACTATGTAAATAAACAAAGGCGGCGCTTAAAAAAACTGAATAATAAACAATTATATGAGGTGCACAAAGTTAATCTATCAAAAAGCCCCAAAAGTTACATGTAAGAATTTGATTGAATTTTCAATCAAAGTGAATCCATCTCAGGGGTCAATGGGCACTCAGGTTCACACTACTAGAACTAGTTTTTTTATAATGTCTCCCACTTTGAGAATGAAATGACCAAGCAAGTAACTTAATTAGTTATTTGGCAAAATGCCACCCATTTTTGACAAATAAATGACCTAGTGAAAAAACTGGAGCAAATCATACAGCAGGACATTCACTTCAATTCAATGTAAAAAAGTTACGACTGGATAAGCTTAGCCTGTAAATCACATTATGCATGAATGGCAATACGATAACATCTATCTAACGAAATCTCAATGAGTTCATCTCTCTGCATGTGTGATAAAACAATGCAATTATAAAAGTAATAAATAAATAACACTAGCTTAATAGTGGCAAATATGCAAAACAAATTAATTTTGCTTTGAATATGTTTTGTGGAAAGGAATACATTTTCTTTTCTAAAGTTAGCTGATATGACATATGAAACCTAGTTCTAATCCAATAGAGAGGAAAGTGATCAATTCAATGGTATATGTAACCAACCATGCTTCAAATCCTTGAGAACTCGTTCATTAATATGTACTTGGGTTATGTAACCAACCATGCTTCTTCACTTCCTTGAGAACTCGTGCATTAAGATGTACTTGGGTAACTCTACAAGCTGGCGTTTTCATAGAAATGAGCCAGAGGCTCACCAGTCATCAAAATACCAATGCATGCAAGATGGCCTCGCTAGAAATGAGCCAGAGGCTCACCAGTCACCATAATACTCTAATTTTCGCATGCTTTGTCCACGATATATTATCTTGAAGAAGAAACCATGGTAGAAAAAGAAGCTGGTAATAACATATGCTTTATAGAATACGGCCCTTTCACCAAGGTCGCAAAAATCGCTAATCAGATCAGCCAGGGACCTTGGGGAGTACTCGGATCGATTTTTTTTATGGAAGCAACAACTTTGATATTATATGTATAGAAATAAACTAAAAACATCAACATAATTGTCTAGAAACATAAACATGATCCTTTAAAACATTAAATACTTCAAACCTATATTTATCTAGTTTATTATAAAACTTCAAACATATAAATATTAGCAGCCAACCCTAAACCCTTTTGTATAGATTAAATGATTTTGCAAAAAAAAAAAAAAGAGGCTCAGCCAATTTTAACTGATTTAATCCAGTTTGACCGATCTTGACTGTCGCTGACCAATTTGATCTGAACGATTAATAAGGCCGATTATGCTCAAAGCCTCAAATCGATTGACCTACACCCGATTACCGATTATCCCCCGAGTACTTGAACGACAATTTCTGGCAAATTCCAGTGGTACATTGTGGATTTTAACAGTAATGGGATCGTGACGCATCCCTATTAGAGCATTAGAGTAACGATAAATAAACCTAAAAACGGGTGCCTAAAAGTATTATATGTTTGACAAATGTACTACTATAATATTTCTCTGATCATGCTATGTGACATTAGCCATTACTACTTCAACTTGTCGAAGTACATCTTATCTATAGATAAAAATTATCAACAAAACATATACAATCAGTCCAACTTTTCTAAATAAGTAATTAAATTAAAATAAAAATAAAAAACCTTAAGATGAGAGAGAGCACGTTCGATATGATCATCAGTAAAACCTTCACAAGATAACTTTTCATAAACATTATGCAATTTTTTCGCCTTTTGTTCTTTGGTAAGATTAGAAGAATCTTCCGGAACCGGAGCAGCAACGGTGGACCGGCCAGAGTTAAGTAAAAGCCGCCGCAGCCGATTTTCATTCTCCGCAGAAATTTGAAGTTTTGGACCGGTTGAAGATGATGCCTGTGGTTTGTTTTTTGATGAAGAAGATGATGATTTTTTATTTTGTTGTTGTTTCTTCTTTGGCGCCATGTTTGTGTGTGTGTTTTCAGTGTGTGTTATGGGGAAATATGAATCAATGACTGAGAGATCGTCGGAAGAGTGAATAGTTTTGCGGTGGTGAGTGTGAAGTGCGATTACGAAATGTATAAATGGGCCGGGTTTGCATTTCAAGAAATAAGAGGAAAAAGAAATGGGCCGGGATATAGGAGGAGTCGAGGATATATTGATATAGTGTTATATGTAACTATATAAGTTAGAAAATGTTATAAATATTATATAGAATAGATGTCTATATATTGAATGGTAATTTTTTCTATGATTAAGAGATTGTATTCTTAGATGATACTTCAGCTTGTAACTATATATACCTCTTTATGAGATGAATAATATAACTTTCTTTATTCTCCTCTATATCTCTTGTTTCTTTATCATTCTGTTTCTTTAGTTTTAGAACACGTTATTAGCACGAGTCTCTAACCCTAATTGAAATTTTTTATTATTATTTTTTTGCCGAAAATATTTGTTTTGGTTTTAACTATGGAATCCGTAGTCAACAACTTTCATAATGATAATTGTTAGAAATATTATTTGTAGTAGTTGATTTGTATTAATAACATCTTTGTACTAATATTGTAATATTCATAAGTATGGAAGGGGGATAAGTATAAATTGTATAAAAGTATATAAACTCCCTCCATAGCTTTGCTTTGTAACCTTCACACCCATAATACAATCTAATCTTTCCTTACACTCTTACTTTCTCTCTCGACACACACACACACTAAACCGCCATTAACACTCACTGAAACATACACTAAAGCTCAAATTCGCATCATTATATTTGGTATCAGAGCAAAATTAGTCAATCTAAACGATCCAGAAGCTATTTAGAAACTGAATTTGTTCTAATTTTGTTGTTTTTTTGAGCCGGTTCTACATTTGTTTTATTTGCCAAGATCACTGTTCTAGTGATTTCAACAAAACTAGTGTGTTTTTCTTCAAACTGTGTTCACCGATCGATTAGGATTTAGTTTATCTTCATTCAATATCAATTTTAGAGTTCAATTTCATCATTTGATCAGATTTCGTTTGAGCTCGGCAAATGGCCATATCAGTGGGTTTGAATTCTGGTTGATTTTTGTTGTTAATTTGTTTTAGGATTTGTTCGCAGTTAGTTTCTGAGTACTTTGGTACAAATTTGAAGTTTTAATTCACAAAACTGAAGAAGAAATTGAAGATTTTCAGTGAGCTCGGCATATAAGTGAAGTTCTGAACGAAGAAGAAAACTGCAAACTGACTATTTTGTCGTTTTGTGATTTCTAGTGTTTACCGAGGTGGTTGGTCTTGAACTTGTTCTATTTGCAAAGCTCCTTGCTCGACAAATAAAAGTTTTGAGAAAATTGGCTAAGTTTTGAATGACTTGTATGGTTTGCAGAGAAATAAGCTCGGCAAATCATTAAGTTGTGTAATTTTAGTTAAGTGTTGTGTATTTGCAGAGATATTTGCTCGGAAAATAGTTAATTTCTCTGAAAATTGTGAAGTGTTGAGACGAGTTGTTCTATTTGCAGAGAAGTTTGCTCGGCAAATACGTGAAGTCTTTGGAGTTGGTTAAGACTTGGAACAAGTTGTACTGTTTGCAGAGATATTATCTCGGCAAATAAGTGAAGTGTGATATTTTGGCTAAGTGTTGGTGATCAGTGTTAGTGATTGTACTATTTGCCGAAGTATAAGCTCGGCACCGAGTTAAAGTTGACATTGATTGAGTATATTGGAAGGATACTTGTTCTATTTACCGAGATATTTGCTCGATATTCTTCACAAATCTACCTTTTTCAAGAAAAATTGTTTCAAGTTTAGAATTTAATCTGTTTTCCTTTAGTTGTAAAAATTTTCAATTCTTCAAAATCATCTTGTTCTATCTGTCGAAGTAGAAAGACCAGAATTTGCTGCTATGTATAAGTTTAAGGATCCAAGACAAGTTGAAGAATACAGAGCTCTCCTTAAACTTATAGATAGTTAAAATCCAAATATTCTTGAAGATCAAAGAAAGTTCAGGTGATCTTGGTGCTTGTAAGAGTGATTTTGATAAGGAAAACACATATATCTATTCCTTGCTTTCATGTGAAAAGAGAGAATGGTTTGATATACAGATTCAGTGAAACTCATTTCAAACTCTTACCTGTAGATGATATAATCTTTCTCTACAACCACTCTTTCTCTCGGCACCTACAAACACTTACACACACAAACCGCCATTAACACACACTAAAGCTCAAATTCACAACATTACATTAACTATTATTCTCTATTTATTATTTTAAATTTGTTGGTTAAAAAAAGTAGATTTGTGCTGGAAAACAAAAAAATATAAGTTAAAGTCAAAACTGAAAATGTCAACTTTACGAAATCGAGAGTTGTAATTGGTCATAAGATTAGAATAACTGTGTTTTAGTATATTAAATATAACTTAAAATATTAAAAATTATAATAATACTAATAATAAAGTTATTAAAAAGGTAAAATAGACGATAATATTTGTTTAAATAAATAATAATTCATATAAAAAAAGTAAGTTCATGTTGCTTTAAATAAAATACTTATCTTATGCAAGTATTTTCATAAAAAAATATATAAATAAATCTAAAAGTTAAAAAAACAATAAATTTAAAGATGATACAAAACATATAAAACAAAAAAGGTTTTTAAGTTAAATGATATGGTACTCTTGGCAATATCTTCTTTATGTATACTAGCTCAATCGATTTTTCGATAACTTTTTCAAAAATATTCAATTATTTATCATATCAAAATTAGAAAATAAAAAACTAGCAAATGTTTTAACGCTAAAGTTCTATATTACTGGTATCAAAAAATCTCTTTTTATAGCGGTAAAGTTGAGTATATAATTTTAAACAAGGTCTAACATGTTTAAATGTTGTAAAGATTTATTATATTTGGATAAATATACATTATATATAATCAAGTGTTACTGTTAAATAGAAATAATCTCACAATTAGAATCATATGACTTTTAAATACTAAAACTTAATGAACTTCACAAATGGATTTTATCTGGTGAGAGTCACGATAAACTATCTTTATTGCATACGACTATATGAATATATATACCTTTTTAAAAAAAATTATTAACATATATACTTGATCATGTAGTTATTGTAGTAATTTAATTGTTCTACAAGACCCTTCAAAAATTTAGATTGATAATAGGTGGTTAAAGTTTTTGTGAAGATTGGTGTTGATATAGTTAGCTATAGATTTTGGTTTATATAGTTATAGATCTTCATATATAGCAAGATGTATACTCCTACCTTAACAAAAAATACCCAACCTTTGTTAATTTAACATGATTCGGGATGATAATGTGCATATACTTAAAACCTTCCGTTTACGTTATAAGGTTTAAATATATTTGCAAATTTTCCTTTGAAATAAGGTTTAATACTTTATTATAAGATAGTCTGATGCAACGCACATGTATCACCTAGTATTTAGTTATGTACATGATTCTTTGTCATGCGAATGAAGAGGTCATTGCTAAAATATATATCTAAATACTCATGCTATAAAATTTTAGTATTTATATCATTGTCAGATTTATAACTACCTTCGTAACTTCATATGTGATTTTTTCTCTTATTGATCTTTGACAATATGGATTTTTTTTGTTCATCTTGTTTAGTTTGGTGTTATATATATGAGCATAATATTTGAATTAAGTAGTAAAATTGAGCTCCTAGCTAGTTGCTAATAAACTGAATAATGTTTAAAACTTCGATGACCCGAAAGCCATCGGCATCCGATCCCAAAGTCATGGTGATGAATATGAAACTTGGATCTAAAAACAACGTTGTTTGTAACAAGTAAAAATATGAAAGTTATAAAAATTTATGATGCTTAATATAATATTAATTATATATTTGAGTTTGATAATTTGAGTTTGATATCTAAGAATATGAGGTAAAATATCCATTTATTTTTATGCTAATTGTGAATATATTAGACGATTACATCAGTCTGTTTGTTTTAACCAACTGAATTATGTTAAAGTTTGATGACATGATATTATTTTAAGATTTCTTGCTAATTATGTATTTTTTTCAATGGAAGTGATTTTATGAAAGAAAGATGATCTTTTCGTTACCAACAGGTTTCATGAAAATATGTGACGTATATTAGCTTATCATAATACAGAGTAGATTAAAAGGTCTTCTTTTATACCGAAAGCTAATGATTTTGAATAAGTTAAACTAATATTAGAGCTTGCGAATACATGTAATGTGCAATCATACATATATATTGTACTATTATGTCAATTTATGCTTTCGATGTCTTGTAAGTGGATATAAAAAGATTCACATGTTTATATGATATGATTTTAAGTTGATTCATGGCAAACAAACGATATGATACCTACACTTGTAAGTTTTGAATGGAATTTTTGCAATATAACTGATAGAGTATTTTACACAAGAACACTAGATGAATTGAAAAGGATCTAGTATATATTTTTTTGTGATATTGAAAGGAGCCAATGATCGTTGTTAATTTTTCTTTATATAAGTTACGTGTCTTTATGATTAATACTTTGGTAATTGATGAATGATATAAAAATGTGTCACTTAGTGTTTTTCACTAATAAGGACAAAGGTTTTCATGAATTTTTCGAGATAAACAATTAACAGTGTGATGTTACGCTAATATCTCATCTATATGTATTTATGTGGCTTATATTAATAACACATGTGAATCATAAATGAGAATTTTATATACCTATATTGTTTGATAAGTTGCATGACCGATTGGATCATTTCGGATAAATGATAATGGGAATATAAAGAACAAGAGGTTCTTCAAAGTAATATTTGTGTGATTATTTGCTCTATAGAAAAGTATATTATTGCCTACTATTATAGGGATTGAATCCCCTGGTTTATGGAACACATGTAAAAGAGATATATTAGGCCTATATATCGTCCATCAAAAGACCATTTAGTGTTTTAAATCGATTTATCGTCTAAATGGGTTATTAAAGTCGCAACATGAAGTTTGCGTGATTGATTGTTCATCTTATAAGATTGGGAGCATGTTCCATATTTGGTTATTATTGGAAATAATGATTAAATTTACAAAGATCATTTGAGAGCAAAATGAACGAGTTGTAGTTATTTGGGGTCATTGTTTGGGGTCAGATTTTCTATAATTAGGATCCTGGCCAAGAACATTGCTAACATAAGTTTATTTGTACACGATAATACTTTTCGTACTCTTCAGGATCCTGAGTTCAACATCAAGATCTAGGATGTTCGAAACATCTCCAATGGTTGAAAATATGTCAACATTTATTCAGCGAAAGAGTAAACAAGCAATCCCAAGAAAATCGCAACTGACTTGAAGAATAAACGTGTCAAGGAAGACTCAACGTCTATTTTTCAAATTCAACACGTTGAGAGAATTCACATGGAAGATCCCGGATATTTCGAGTAGTTAGTTAGATTTTTGCATTATAAATAACGGGTGATTGATCGAAATTAGAGATCTGCTTACACTTGTATTCACACACACCTAATCATTGCATTCTTACTTTCGTTAGCTCGATCAATCCACTCTCACTTTCATTGTATTGTAATCCATAAGAATAATAATAAAAGAACTAAGGAAAGGTCGATTGCATCCTCTCAGGGTTTTTTTACCTAAGATCACTAAATTGAATCAAGGGTTTTTTTCTCGTCAACAAAATCTAGTGTCATTATTCTTTATCGCATTTCTTTATCGTATTGTTTTAAGATTTTAGCTTTAATTTACATTCATTTGCATTATCTTCAACCGTTTTCTTAATTACTCAAAGTATTTGCATCTCAAAGATCTTCTTAAAACTCTCTTTAAACCTAAACTCATAGTTTAGTAACTTTTGTTAAGAAAACTTTCTTTTTTAAATTGAAGATCCTTGAACACCAAACCCCACTTACAAATCTTCAGTTCTTGAGTTGTCTAAAATCCTTTATAAAATTATCTTACGTAATTTTTAACCGAAACAATTTGATACCCACCGTGGGGCAAAAAGGTGTTTTTGCAATATTTTCTCGATTCTTAATTCCAAGAATTTTCTCAAATCAATCTGCCAAGAATGCCGACTTCTCAAAATGCTTCCTCTGCCGTTTCTGGATCTACAATTTTGAAGAATTTAGTCAGTAAGCCTCCAAAAAATAATAATAATAAAAACGCGGGGAAGGCAATTGATGATTCAGCGGCAGAATATGATCCAAATCGCCCAATGCCTAAAGCGCCAGAGCCTTACATAGATCCATTTGCGGGTTCACAAGTAAGAATTCATCGTGATGAACCTAGTACTAAAACATATGTTGCTTCTATGTTCAAAACTCTGCAGGAACAATTAGCAAAAGCACAGTCAGAGAATCTTTCTAGATTTGATTGCTTGGAGTCAAGAATGATGGGAAGTAGGACTCAAGGCCCTAGGAATGAAGGAGTCAGGATTCACGACCTAGAAACTCCTGAAAATTCTCCCATGAACAACAGAAGCATCAATTTTGGAGGAACGGGAACACAAGGAACTTCAGCCACCTAGTCGCTGGGATATTTATTTTCTACTCCTCCTCCAAAACCTGGATCTGCATCCTTCTTTCACGCATGAAATAACTCCAATAATAACAACGAACAAATAGTTCCGTCATCTACGGTGGTTCCAGGTTTAACTACTCCCTCTCTTAATTGCGAAAATAATGCTAACAATATGCAGGATAATATGGCGAATACATATCTGGCGAGAGAATTGTAGAAAATTAGAGAACTAATTGCTACATTTCCGGGATATTGTCAACTAATTCCGGAGGCTGATCCGTCTGCGTACAAAATTTCCAGATTTGTTCAAGCCATCGCCAATGCGGAAATTCCAAAGAAGTTTTCGGCGCCTCATATGAAAACATATGATGGAACCACATATCCAGAAGAGCATGTGGCCCAATACTTGGAGAGAATGGAAACAGTCCCAATTCCAACAGGTTTAAGAGAAGCATGTTTGTGCAAAGGTTTTGGGGCTACATTATCAGGAGCAGCCTTAAAGTGGTTACTTAATTTACAAACTGGTTCCATATTTTCTTTCGCGCATTTAGTTAATCAATTTAATTTACAGTTTTCTTGTAGTAGAGGTTTCAAAAAAATAACAAATGACCTCTATCAAGTTGTTCAAAAAACTAATGAGACTTTAGAGGAACTTCTTAACAGGTTTACAAAAGAATCTTAAAAAATTCCAAAACTAAATATGACCACTACGGTACAAGCCTTGAAGATGGGATTGAGTAAAGAATCCTTATTCTATCAGGATCTTGTTATGACACCCTGCAGATCACTGGATGAAGCAAGGAACCGTGCTTTAAGATTCATCAGGCTAGAAGAGGACGAGCTACTGAGAAAAAAGATGGAAGGTCCATCAACATATGATCGTCCGAATAGGAGAGCAGAAACTCATGTGTTTAGGCCAAGCAAAAACAAACCTTACACGAGATCAGTGCAACATAACACGATTAAAAAACCCGGAAATCCTCGATATCCTAAATTATCTGAATATTTTTTTTCTGTTAATGATGCAGGGATAGTAACGACGATGAAGAATCTTGGGGACAAAGTTAGATGGCCCCCTAAGAATCCAAAACCAGACACCAACAAGGGCAAGTCGAAATGGTGCGCCTATCATGAAGATTTTGGGTACACCACGTGTAACATCCCAAAATTTTTGACGTTGACCGTTAACTTGTCGTTAGTGACTGTTAGTTGATATGTGTTTTATATGTAATTGTGTGACTTAAATGATTTACGTGAGATATGTGCTAAAGTAATTAAAGATGACAATTAATAAAGTAAACTATGTGTTTGATGAATTTAAAGTGTAGACGAGGGGTCGCGTAGCCGTTAAATGACTCTTAAAGCGATAATTAGAGCTAACGGAAAGTAGAAGGGCTTAGATGTTGAACTAGCAAACTTATGGCTGGAGATTTAGGTTATAAAAGGCTCTAATAACCTCACTATTTGACCTTGATCACGAAATTTAGCAGCCAAAAAACCCTAAGTGCCTCTCTAGAGCATTTGATTGGTTTTGGGTCGATTCGTGAGTGATTTTTGATAGATCTTGATCGTACAATCCCTCCTACTGGTATATTAGCATTCTTTGATTATTTATGAAGTTATTTCAGTAGGTTTTGTTGATTAGATTTGGTCTTGAGGGTTGGGATTGAATAATTATGATGTTTTAATCGATTAATAACGTTTTCGGGTAATTAAGCGATCATAGAATTGATGTAGATGAATTTTGGATCAATGGGTGACATCAAGTCATGAATTGAACCTTAAACAAGGTTGTTGAACTCGTTGCTAAATATTGATGCTTAATGGTAAGACGATATGTTATTAAAGAATTAGGTGGAATATGCTTGTAGTATTATAAATGTTGAAACTTGATAATGTCTTATGTGACAAAGAGCTCGAAGATACACGAATATACGGATTATCATGAACGAAGTGATATGCTATGTGGTATTACATCCTTACGTGATATTGTAGGTGAAATTTCTGAGCACCCTTTATTGTCCGCTGCAATGCAATTCTAAAGGCTGGTCGTGATGAAGAGAAGGCTTCATCAAGGTCGTGATGATGTCATCATCACTTCATGATGATGTCAGCACGAGGCAACTAGCTCGTGTAAGGGAGTTCAAGGCCTACGAACGAGATTGAAGCCCAGCCCATGAAGCAGCCTATATATACTAAAATTAGGTTACAATTTACGTTTTGAGGGTTTTAGTCTAGATAGAAATTGTCCAATGTGCACGGGGTAGAGATCTATACCCCGTGCTAGTCAGATGTATACTCAATTTGGTGTAATGTTCATATGATTAATGATATATTACGAGTCTTACATCTGTTTTTATCTCTTATTCGTTATGTAATTCGTGCATGTATGTCTTGATTTAATCAGAAACCTCAAAGACAAATCTAAGTGGATTCCACACACTTAGATGTTGTTAGATCGTGATTTAATCGATCCAAACCGCACTTTCAATTGCTATCAGAGCGGGGGGAACAATTTCGTTCTCAATCACGATCTGTATTGAGGATTTTCTGTTAAATTCGTGTGCAAATTCGTGAAAGTGAAGAAATTCGCTCATCCTCGTGCTTATGTTAGTGCATGATTCTCATTGACATGAGCATTCTAGATATGTGAAGTATATTTGTGTATAAGTTCAAGTCTTGTAATTATCTTGTAATTACCGTTTGTCTTAATATTACTCTGGCATATTTTGTTGAGACAATTGGGATCCAACTTATGTTTATATGTTTGTTTATTATTTGTATTTTGCAGGTTTTAGACATAACATGTAAAGAGTCTTTAAGTTAATATTGTTTCTGCGATTAACAGCAGTTGAGATATTAACTTAATGTACTTCCATAGGGAAGTTAAGATAATTGTGTTTCTGCGTATTTACAACATTATAAACATTATCTTATATACATACTTCCAATAGGTAATATAGACGACGTTGTTTCTGCGTATTTACAGCAGTTGAAATGTTGTCGAAGGCTATGCTAGTTCTGCGTATATTTACAGCAGTTAAAGCATTAGTTGAGTTAATGTTAGTTCTGCGTCTTGACAGCAGTAAAGACATTAACTCAGAGTACAATGTCGGTTCCGCGTCTTGACGGCAGTAAAGACATTTACTCACCATATCCTAAGTGTTATTTGAGAGTTCTTAGGAACAAGCAAAAGATTTGCTTGTTCAAAGTAAGAACACTCAAATGATCATTTGAGAGTTTCTAAGAAACAAGCAAAAGTATGCTTGTTCTCAAGAACTCTCAAATGGTTTGAGAGTTTCTGTGGAAACAAGCAAAAGTATGCTTGACCACAAAAACACTCAAACAGTTTTGTGTGTTTAGGGAAACGCGCAAAACAGGCCAAAACCCTAATGGGCCTTGGGCTTAGAAACACGCATGGGCCTGTGTGTTTAAGAACACGCAAATGGCCATTTGTGTGTTCCTAGTCCTTGCCTATAAATAGTGGGTGTGTGTCATGCGTGTTCCAACAAGAGTGTAGAGAGAGAAATGAACAAATCCTAGAGAGAGAATACCAAGAACACGCACGATCTATCTTGCGGGTAATACTCATCTCGTGCACGTACCGCAAACACACACCCGACCCCCCAAACGGCCCGTAGATTTAGATTACCACGTGTTTGGTAAGGTGAATCCGGAGAGCCGTTCCCGCAGTGTTTACTATCACGCAAAAAGATATATATATACACATATATATATAGTGATATATATATCATCTAAAGGTTGATATATACACCGTGGGTTATCTCGAGGAATTTCCGCACCTCGACATGTCCTTAAGTCAATCTCGGTTAGATAAGAGTACAAGACCACTTACAACTGGTATCAAAGCCACAGGTTTTCATAACCTTTGTTAGAGATTGACAACGGTTTTGTGGTATCCCTTTGTTTGCGTGATTAAGGTGAAAATTAATCTTTGGGCACATTTTTGAAATAAAGGTTCAAACTTGTTGCCAAATATTGATTAATCTATATCCTAGTAATATTTTCTCATAATCTCGTGTATCCTTGAGCAATATCGGGCTCGGGATCTAAGAAATTGTGTGAAAGTGGTGTTTTGTGTGTTCTTGAAAAAATGTACTATATGCGTATTCTTGCATAGTACCTTTTTTGCGCATTTCGATATTACCAAGGCGTTTGAGTGTTTCTGTGTTTTGCTTGTTCTTGAAACTTTGAGAGTTCTTGAGATTTTGTGTGTTTCTTGAACTTTTTGTGTTTCTTGAATTTTGCGTGTTTCTCCTATTTGCGTGTTCTCAGATTTTGCTCGTTTCCTGGACTTTGTGTGTTCCTGGATTTTGCGTGTTCCTACACTCTTGTGTGTTTCATTTGAGTGTTCCCAGTTTGTGTGTTCTTGTGTCACTTGCGTGTTTATAAGTTGAACCACATACACAATGGCATCAAACTATCTTAACCAAATAATACTAATGGACCATGAGTCCGGTAAGGGTAATTCACCACCCAAACTGATGATCATAGACCAATACTTTTCTTGGAACGGTCGATTTGAATCCTTTATGCAATTCACTGATATTAGAATGTGGACTTGTATGACTGAAGGATATAAAGCCCCAACATATGAGGACAGTGGTGTTACCAAAGTATATGCTTATCAAGATATGACTGAATCCGATAAAAAATTATATGAGGCAGAGAAAAAGATACTTTCATGTTTAAAAATGTTATTGCCACAAGATATATTGCATTTGTTTAACGGATTTAATACATCAAAAGAACTTTGGTTAGCATTAAAAAATCATTGTGAAGGGGATGAATGTAACACCCGTCATTTTAAAATATGGATTTTCAAAAACTTTTTGCTTAACGGCGTTTAGATTGCGGAAAACAGAATCCTTAAAACATAACTAACCCTTAATGGATAGTTCATTTATAAAAGTGGTGTTACAACATTAATATCATTAAAATAGTATAAGATAATCCAGATTTGACACTAACATAAATGCCAATATAAACAATACATAAGTCATATAATTAGTAGCCAATCATCATGAGGCTAACATAGATGATTAAGGGGGAAAACTAAATGTCTTCTTCATAGCAACTACCCACCTCACCAAGCTAAGTGTTTCACTAGCTCAACCTGCTTAACCTGAGGGAACAACGTTTTTCAAAAGTGCAAGTGTTAGCTTTAAAAGCTAAGTAAGATAACATGAGTTTATGAAAACTTTGCCAATTCATTATATATTAACAAAAACATTTCATATTGTTAATATCACATATTCGTCATAGCACGTTATAATCACCATATTACTATGGTGTCCATCACATCATACATTAGCAATATCATATCATCAACATTAAAGCAACATACATAAGTTAACACAATAGGAATTCATCGTAGTCCTAAATGTGTCTATCATCATAAAGCTTTACTTTTCATCTTTCTTTACTTTCTTTATTTCTTATATTTATTTACTTTTTTTTCTTTAGCCTAGACATAGGCTATGTGACATAAGCCACACATACGTAGGGATGTGGGGTTGTGTGTAGGCGGCCATAAGACCTTACATGGGATCTTCACACCCGACTTGATGGGTAGACCTTACGGTGGTCCATCGTCGTCGTTAAGGAAAGACAATGTCAATCCAACTGAGTCTACCGTTTGAACTTTGTGCGTGTAGTGGTTAGTTACTCCACCCAGATACACTCAAACATAACTATGCCACGGGGAGGTATCTAGATTCCCACACCACGTGACCACGTACACACTAGTTCCGAAGAACTAGCATGGGTTAAGTTTAACACAAGACTTTACATATGCTCGAGACTTCTTTATTATATTAGCTTAGGCTACACTTTCACCTAAACTAATCACGTGTATCTTTCTTTACTTTATATTCTCTTAGGCTACACTTTCACCTAAACCAATCACATACATCTTTCTTTACTTTAGGGCCCTTAATCGTGCACGTGTTATGACAAACCTATAAAAGTCTAGTGACTAGGTGTTTAAGTTATGCAACAATCATATGACATAAGTACATCAACATATCGTCATCACATATTAACATCACATCATCATATCATAGTAAATCTGTATTAAAGTATCAATCATGACATCATATCGTTATATCATAATAACATCATATCATCATGTCATATTAGCATCATATAATCTTGACATGGTAGCAACATATCGTCATATCATTTCATTATCATAATTTCATATCATCATAGAATGCATAAGATTACCATTCATCATCGATGGTAATCATAATCAATCCCATAGTAACCTCCCAATCATTCCTGAATACATATAAACATACAAACATTAATTTGGGGGAAGTTAACTTATGAAAACTATGTTTTGTTGTCCCTCATGTGATAAAAGATGTTATCTTACCTCGAGGTGTACTCAATGTAAGGTCCTATGGTTGCGTGGATCGTAATAAGACGCGATTCGTTATGTCAAGAGTGTGGAATCCTCTTGAGATAACTAGATTGCTATTGCCTTTTGTCAATTAACAAGTAGTTAATCAACCTAAGGAGATGCACGAAGCTTGTGGTTCGTGTAGGAGGTCACACGAGCAACAAGTCGACCGAATTCTTAATTATATCAACTAATGAATATAATTGATTCAATGGATTACCTAATTTCGTAGATTAGGTTTCTATTTATACTAGTAGGGTTTTGGTTCATGTGGGATTAGGCCTTAATCGACGTAATTAAGCCCAAATAACAATTAACTAATCTACCTCGTGCTGCCGTCAGCACGAGGGATGTCCCTTTGGTCCTTTGTTTGACTTTGTTTGACCTATACATAACATCCAACCATCGTTTAAGTATTCTACGACACTTATAAACCTTGGTTCTATGTTCTTGTATCTGCAAAACAATATATAACACACAAACACAAAACAAAACATAAACAGATATAATATTGAAGTTCAAACGTAATCATTAAATACCAACAAAGGTTCTTACTTAAATGATTACAAACACAGTTCCTAAAACAAAAACGATATTCAAATCTATGTTGCGATTGTCACACGAATCTGCATCTACAGATTCCCCCTTGACAGTTGTAACTAGATTTCTTTGAAGTCTTCAAAACTTGAACTTCAAAGTCATCCGTTAAACAAAAGTCTTGTGCTATTCGCATGAATTCTCTCTTGTAAACAATGAGCGAGAATGTTGCGATAGCACCTTTCTTCAACTCTCCAAAATTCCACTGCTGAACAAGGTGTATTCAAAAGTCTTCTCTGATCACCTCTTGACAAGTTGACAACCTGCATTGGATCATACATGCGTAGCAACATTTGTTTCTTTAAATCATCAACAAACATCTATGCTTCGCCTGACTTGATATCTATCTGCCAAAATGTCATCATTGTCAACATATCTTGATCCCATTTGATAGCGGGAACCTTCTTTACACATTTAATCATTTGCTGTAAAAAATGAAATGTGCCATCTGGATTCTTAATTTTCTTCAAAGGTGTAGGTTTAATCAACCTCTCTTCTGGCTTCAGACCTCTATCACTGAAATTCCTAATTCTTTCATCTCTGAATCTATTCCAGTAGAAATCTGCAAGTCCATTACTCTGAAGATTAACGAACCATCATCTTCTCAAATCTATCATATCAGAATCACTGAGAGAGTGGGAGTGTCTTTGACTCATTGACATGTACTGGCATCCTTCTTTTCTCTTGATAACAAATAACTTGATTCTGTGATCGTAGAACCAACTTTGTATCACTAAGAAGTACTTGGGTGCATCCTTGTCTGAGATTAACTCCCAATACATTGACGGTTTCAAATTTCCACCCACATGAAAACCAACACGAGTTAAAACCACTGGAACCCTTCGATCAACAGTAAACTCAGGGTCTTGATGTACCGGAGGTATATTGAATCTTCTAAGATCAACCTCTCGTGTAGCATCAATATTCCAGTATAACTCAAATATATTGTCATGTCCTTCATCAATTATATTTGCAGATACAGCAAACCTCAAATTTTCTACATTCCTAGGTTCATCTGGACTTTCTCTGACTGTATTAAGATTAAGATGTTCTACTTCAGCTATTGGCTCAACTTGAATGACTTCATCTTCATTAAAGACACGATCAAAGTCATAAGGTATATCAAGCAACCTTTTCCTATCAACTTCTGAAGTAATGAACTCTCCTTCTTCCAGATCTTCATCATTGATACTGTCTAAGTCATCTTCAGCATCAAAATCGTCCAATGCACCTATCTTTTGAAGCTTATTTGCAACTCAAACAATTCAAATAAGCAAAGATAAAGGACCTAAAACATAAGTCAAGACATGATAAATAGTATAAATACATAAAAAAATTAAAATAATTAATACTATATCATAAATATAATGCAACAATTACATTAATATTTATCTTATAATCTTTATCTATTTTAACTTACAACAATAATATTATATCATAAATATAATGTAACAATTACATTCATATTTATCTTATAATCATTATTAAAAATACAAAAATCATTAGCACTAAGGTTCATAATCCGAATCTGACTCTGACTTTGACTCTGACTTTGACGAAGTATGAGTTAATCCTGACCGTTCTTTCATTTGATCCCTAAGTGATCCTGGATCATAATAGTCATCATAATCCATAATCTCTGCTCTAGCTCTCAAATGAGCCTGTGGAACATAACCCAATCTCTTTTCTAGTCTATGCACAATTAATGGGTGCAAATCTGACTCTGTAGAGGCATTGGTAGTAGAATCGGTCTTAGTTGACTCACTATTCTGAGTAGATTTTCCTTTGCTAAGATTTTCTTTATCACCATGATTATGAGGATCTTTCACTAACTTATCTCGAATCTCCCTTTCTATTCTATTAGACATAGAATTGGAGTTACCTGAATTGGAATCTTCCTCATCATCATCATCATTTAGATCATCCAGATCTGCATCTGGAGCAACCATCCCAGCTTTACCTTTATCTTGAGTCCTAGGAGTACTAGCACCAGCTGTATCAGCAATCTCTGACTCTGTCTGTCTTGGCGACTCCCCCTGAATATTTGTAGTCTCTATATCCATAGCAGCATCATCAGCATCTTGACCTCCCCTGATTCTCTGGCTCACCAACTGATGGTTGTGCTTGATTTGGACCTTGAGCTGGATCTTGATCTTCATGATCATCATCTATAGTCTTCTTTGCTAGCTCATCATCCTTACAACCACTCTTATCTCTCCCTTGAGCCAAGAATTGGTCAAGTCTAGAACCAAGAGAATGAACAAGTGCTGTCATCAAGTCCATCTCTTCGTGATGCTTAACAGCTTGGAGCTTTAGCTGACTCTCCAAAGCTATAAGCCTCATCTCTAACATCTTCTTCTCAGAAAACAGACGATTCAGCTGCACTTGAATCGGAGCAACTGTACGTGAAGTAGAAGCAACATCAGATGTAGAGGCATGAGGTGGCATCGTAGCTTCAAATGAAGGCATATAAGCACTGAAAGTTCCTGTGGGAGGCATCTGAGGTCTTTCCAAAGGCATCCTCAAACGTCCCATAAATGTAGAAACAGGAACTGTAGCCTGAATGGAAGCAGAAGAAGGCCTAGCAGCAACTGTCGGCTTGGCTCTGGACGAACTGTAGACTCCGGGGCAGTAGGAATCGTAACAGTTGTAGCGTCAGTGACAACTTGTGCGCGAGAATCAATTCCTCAGATAATAAACTTTGGTCTCGACCTTTTCTTCCCAATAACAGAAGTAGGAGACACAGAAACAGGAATCTCAGAAACTGAAGCTCTTAAAGCAACAACTGATGAAGTATCACCAATATTAGGTGCATAAGACCTCTCCATAGCAGCTTGATATGCAACAAAATCTCTATCAACTTCAGTCTGAGATCACCGAGAAGTTGGAAATCTTTCCACAACGTCAACTCCTTTCCCTTGTCTTCTTCTTCGCTTCGAAAATCTTTCAACCTCTTCTTCATCATCTTCTGAGTCATCACCAGCATTAACAGTAACCGGTAGCTCAGAAGGACCAACATCATCACCAACTGGAGCTGAAGTTGAAGTAGAAACTCCAGTAGTTGATAGCACAAGATTTGCGGGATCATCAACATCCTGCATAAGAGCATCCATATCTGGATCATTCTCTAGATCTCCAGCATACAGAGGAACATCATTGAGTCCCTCAAAGTAATCAGCTCGCTCTTCTTGAGGATTATCTTGAGCCTGATCATCATCATCAGCAGCAACAGGTTCATCATTTTCCCAACCTTGTCTAGGTGCAACATAGTTTGGACTGATAAGATGTCCGAACAATGGTGGATTGGCAACTTTATCAGGAACACCATGACCTGCAAAGCGTTTCATACTCTCAACAAACACTTTATGAGTCAAACGTTCCAAATTGAAAGTAGGACCATCAAAAGGTAAATCTGCTATTCTGTGCCGAATGATTATCATCACAAATCTTGGAAACAGAAAGAATTTCTTATCGTTTCCAAAAGCTCTCAATTGCTTAACAAAATTATCGTATATGTATTGAGAAAAGCTGTAAGGCTTCTTCAGCACAAGAGCCACCATCTGACAAGCAGTAAAAATGTTCAACTGATCATGACCTGCACTCCGATGACTAAAAGACCTCAATAAGTAGTAGGCAAGCAATCTCCATTTGCCTAGAAGACGATTCTTGCGATAAGGATGAGTAATATCACCAACATATCCCATACGCCTGAGAGCACTGTCACAAAAACTTTCTTCAAGCTCAACAGAACCTTGATCCATATCATCAATACCTAAGTCTAAAATAGTCCTTAAGTCTCCAGCAGTAAACTGAATGTTACGTCCAGCAACAGTAGTGCGAATCATAGTATGATCACCAACTTGCACCAATCTGGCCGAGTTCTAGAATTCAGTAATGAGACTTATGACCAATGGAGGATTCTCGGTCAATGCAAATCGAATGCGAGAACGTGCAAGAAACTAGTGGACACCGTGAAACTCTGGTGTACATCCCGACTAAGTATTGCTGAGATCAATTGCAGCATTATGTTCTTTGACAAACACGCGAGCACCTTGTCCTTCCATACCTGCACAAACCAATCGAAAACGACAAGAAAATAAAAATTAAAAATAAAAATTTCAAAAATTTTTCTAAGTGTCACGACCACCTTTGTGTGACATCAGGACGAGGATAAACCTCTTCGTGTGACGTTAGCACGAAGTGTTCTTCGTGAACCCAGAAACACGAAGCACAAAACATCTCCATTTGATAAAATAATCGATCAAAATCAATCTTTTATATCATCTTGGACTTGTTTTGCTTCGAATATATGCCCAGAAAATTAACAATCGAAACGAATTCGATTAACACAAAGTAGTTAGTGTTCTTGATGCCCAGAAAATTACAAATTCTTCAATTAATCTTGATTTAAACCATGTTAATACGAACTTATTTTAGATTTAAAGTGTACAAACATCAATTAATTCAATTTTAAGTCCAATTTTAAGTCCAAATCATCAAAAATTGAAGATCGAATTCGTAGTTCGTCCTAGTTACTGTTCACGCGAGGAAGATTCAAAAATTGGGCATTATAACGACTTGTAATCATTAATTTTCATAGTTAAAATATCAAACAATCATCCTAGATTGGAATTATACCAACAAATCTGAATGAAAAAGATGAAAAGTGGATGAAATCGATCGAATTAGAGTATGATGAATAGTGGCATGAAGGAGGACGAGTTCGTGTGATTTACTTGGGGTTAATTTTCGATTAATGGTAATTAATGAATAGTAATAACCCATATTTATATCCGGAGCTTCGTGGGCCGGGCCGAACACCAAGTTCGTGGGCTGCGTGATGACGTCAGCGCTAGGCATGCTGACGTCAGCACGAACGAAGTCGAATTTCCAGATTTTAATTCACACGAGTTGCATTCCTTAGCCAAATTTTGTCAATTTTTCCAAAAAACTTATCATAGAAAAATTACAAAAATTCCAGAAACATAAACCTGTAGATACTCGTTACCAAAAACCTGTATCTACTCGAGTATGCAATCGTAAATCATCCGTACTAACTTGTCATCAGAATAATGTATCAAATAAATCTTACATTATAATCTTGACATAAAATCGATCATTTTCTTCATTGATGTTTAACTTAACAAATGCAAACTTACATCAAAACATATTTAATGTATAATGCATTACAAATACATCAAAATATCATATCAACAACCTATCACATTACATCTTAGGTTGTGATCTTGATAATACAATAATAACCTATCACACTAAGTCTTAGGTTATAATCTTCATGATTTACATGAACACCAATGTTTCACGTAAATATGTTTTCCCTGAAAATTATGATGCATTCTGCACTTTCATAGGCAAAATGGCCACAATGAAATTTGATAGTTATAACCTGTACACTTAAAAAACTTCATCAATGCATCAAAATCAATCAAATATCATAAATATGCAAAACAATCAACATCTTAACCTAGTGATCAATTCAAGATCTAAGGCAAGTCCAATCTTTGTCAAGCATACTTATCAACCAAAAACAATTGAAAATTCAAAAATTTACTTGAAACACATTCAAAAAAATTTTGACTTTTCAATTTCAATTCCATTTCATTTTCTAAATTAAACAACTTATATATTAATTAGAAAAACCATCTTTTAAACACACTTACCATAAACAACAAGACTCATATAATTCACTAAGAATCATATAATTTCCTACAGAATCATTAGATGCTTATCAAATCTCTCGTGCAATAAGAACTAGTTTGACACACAAACTGACACTTATTAGCACAAAAATAAAAATAAAAATAAAAATAAAAACAAAAATAACTAAAATAAAAACTAAACTACTTTATTTATTTACAAGAAATTCTAAGTTTCTGCGGATTAGATCAGATTAGCATTTACATAAGTCTGCAAGTGAGAAATAATTCTCTTATAATTAGTTATGAACAGTGACCCAACCACGATTACCGGTATATTTGTCCTCTTAAACAACTTCCAGTTTCCTTTGGGTTGTGACATTTTGAACATACCCTGGCCACGGACAGTCACCATGTAACCCGAGTAGCCTAATATGCCACTGAATAGTTTGCGAACTTATGTGACCCACATTCAGATATACTTCCGTAATCGATACAAGCACTAAGATAACACTTATTCAATATATATTCAAAAACATCCTTAAGCAAATCATGAGACACTTTTTAGATAACAAAATTTAATCACTTTGTGATTTAACATTATTTGCTTTTGCATTTCATTATTTATAAGGAACCTGTGATTTTCTATGAACTTTCTGACAACCTATCCCAAGTTGGAAGCTTTAGGTAGGCTAGGTATACAAAGACACCCCGAGGACATACTTTTCTGAATCTCAAAGACCACATTAGCCCCTTAATTAACATTCATTTCACTTGCATAAACAATATCACATTTAACTTTCATGCTCATGAGTTGTAGAGATTTTTGCCTATACATTGAACAAATCCTATAGTAATGCTAGATCTTTCACAAAATTTAAGGACTAGATCAATTCATTACTGAAAAGCAAGCATTCTTAGCCATATATCTGAATATGTTTTCCATAAGAACATTGTATAAATTAAGTTCAGATTGAGGAAACCTTGGTACTTTGTGTCTACCAATATATCCCAAATTGTAATAACTGAACTAAGCAGTTATATTACGATTAAGCAGACTTAAAAGCTAAGTATCCTCACGTCTAATCGACTTAAAGCATCAACTTAAATTTCTCCCATATTTTTGTCATTTTCTCATTTTTCTCATTTTTATGGGTTTTATGACACTAAGAACTCTTTTTGTATTTTTATGACTCTAGCTATTTACAGACACAAACTTACAAAATCAGTTCTTTGAGAGATTTAATATGAATCAGCATTCTTCATCCCATTGATAAGAATGAACTTCTCAAACCGAGTCTTATCAAATACTTTGGTATATAAATCGGCTAAATTATCATCAGTTATAACTTTTTCCAAATGAATTAGCATTTTTTGGGCATAAGCACATAAGAAATGATGTCTAATATCAATATGTTTGGTGACCTTATGCATGACAGGGTTATTAGTAATATCTATAGCTGACTTATTGTCTATTCTAACAGGAGTATCAAGAAAATCCATACCATAGTCACGAAGTTGTTGCTGAATCCACAATACCTAAGAACAACAGCTACCAACAGCCATATACTTTGCCTCACATGAAGACTGAGCAACACATGTCTGCTTCTTGCATTGCCACGATACTAATCTTCCTCCTAAAAACTAACAACCTCCAGTCGTAGACTTTCTGTCATTGTTACAACCGCCAAAGTCCGAATCAGTATATGCAACAAAATCAAACGTTCCTCCCATAGGATACCATAGACCAAGCCCTTGGTTTCCCTTAAGATAACGTAGAATACGTTTTGCTGCAACCAAATGTGACTCTTTCGGACTAGCTTGAAATCTAGCACATAGACAAATAGCACGATAATAAGTTGCATCCACAAGTTCATCTTTCGGATCAAGAACACCTAAACCATGATTCTGCTAAATAGGAGTACCATATGTCTTGGATTCTAACATTTGAAACCTCTCCAAGATGTCATCGACATACTTAGACTGGTGTATGATAAATCCATCTTTCCTTTGATCAACTTGCAGTCCGAGGAAGAATTGAAGTTCCTCCATAGCACTCATTTCAAATTCTTTTTCATGCTCATTTCGAACTCTTTGCACATCTTTGTGTTATATGAACTTATATGATATCATCCACATAAACTTGTACAATTAGATAATCTCGCTTCCTCCATTTGATAAACAATGTGTTGTTGATCGATCCTCTTGTAAAACCGTTTGTCAACATATGTGTCGACAACTTCTCATACCACACTCTGGGTGCTTGATGTAATCCATAAAGAGCCTTATCCAGTCGATATGCTCTTCTTGGATAATTCGGATCTTCAAACCCCAGTGGTTGGTGAACTTATACTTCTTCTTTAACTTCACCATATAAAAAGGCACTCTTAACGTCTAACTGATACACCTTTATACCTTTGAAACTTGCATAGGCTAAAAATAACCTTATAGTTTCAATCGTATCAACTGGTGCAAAAGTTTCGTTATAGTCATATCCTTCTCGTTGTGCAAACCCCTGAACTACTAAACGTGCCTTGTTCCTAGTCATGACCCCTTTGTCATCTCGTTTGCATTTAAATACCCAACGAGTTCCAATCGGTTCTTTACTTCTAGGCACATCTACTAACTCCCATATTCTAAGTTTTTCAAATTGAGCTAATTCTTCTTGCATAGCTTCAACCCAGCATGGATCTTGAAGTGCTACCTTCACATTCTTGGGTTCTACTTGTGAAATGAAACCAGAATATAAACACTCAGTTATCAATCCAGTGTCTTTCACTTCACAAAACAAACTAGTCAGTTCCTTATTCAACTGATTTCTAGTTTGAACAGGTTCTGTAGCATTACCAAGAATATTTTCAACTGGATGATCCTTATTAACTCGATATTGAGGAACCGAATCAACATTCAGACCTTCTCTTAAATTCGTTCTAATCTGAAACTCAGGAGAGCTAAAATCATCTTCCAATTCTTCAGAAATAGGATCATCATCAGGCAGTGAAACCTTTGATGGATTAAGTGATGTAGTATTCTCGGGTTCACAGTCATCTGAATCTGTTCGCTTATTCTTGTCCTTACTACCTTCACCAATAACAGTAGACTGAACTTTGGTTGGAGTAGTATCAACATTTTGAGCAGGAGGAGATGTAGGAGTAGTGGAATAATCCATATGATCTCCTAAAATGATCACATCTTCCACTGTTTCAGGATCTGAATAAGAAGCAGGACCGTGTAATGAACGAAACACACTGTCATAATCGATATTCTTGCAGTTCTAGAATGTACAGCGGGTTTATGACTGACAATCTTGACATTAGTACCCAAGTCAACTTTGCCGGTCAATTTGTTGTAAACCCGTCGAATTGGAGTACCCGGTTTATAACCCATGAAAAATCCCTCTTCAACCTTTGGACTAAACTTTGACTGAGGTAAATATTTCAAGAAAGTACACGGTACACCAAATGCTTCAACATTCTGTAAATTTGGTTTCTTCTTATGTAGAAGCTCGTAACATGTTTTATTATGATGCTTAACTTCAGAAACCTTATTTAAATTATGACAAGCTATATTTACTGCTTCCCCCCAAAACATAGTAGGGAGCCCTGAATCAGCAAGCATTGTTCTGGCTGTCTCGATTAGAGTCCTATTCTTTCTTTCAACAACTCCATTCTGTTGTGGTTCATACGGTGTACTGAATTGATGTTGGATTCCTTTGGACAAACAAAAGATTTCCAATGTCTTATTCTTAAATTCAGTTCCGTTGTCACTCCTGATTCTCTTAATACGAACTCCATAAACATTTTCAGTTTCAACAAAGAAGTTGATCAAAATCTGTGGAGTCTCATCTTTCGATTGAAGAAAGAATACCCATGAGAATCTCGAGTAGTTATTAGTAATCTCCCAACAGTAATACATTCCACCGATACTTCTTACATTTACTGGACCAAATAAATCCATGTGAAGTAGCTCAAATGGGCTGGCAATAGAATTTTCTTGCTTCGGTTTATGGGCAGACTTTTGTTGTTTCCCTTTCAGACAAGGTACACATTTGTCTTCCATTTCAAACCGTTTCATGGGAACACCTTCAACCAAACCATGTCTGACAATATCATTCATCTTTTGGAAATTAATATGTCCCATTCTTCTATGCCATAACAATGATTCAGATTCGTTTGCTTTAGTCAACAAGCAAACTGACTCCTTTGGATCATCAACACCTAATACAAGGCCATAGATGTCTCTCTTCCTAGGAGCTTTTAGCAGGATCCAGTCTTCAGGAATAACATATACTGGTTTCAAGATAAGTGCTTCTTTCTCAGTAAAATGGACATGATTACCCTTGTCACAAATCTGAGAAACACTCAATAGATTATGTGTTAATTGTTCCACATAATTGACTTTCTCCAGCGTAATTTTCCCATTGACAACATCACCGTGGCCCGAGATGTTGCCGCCCTTGGGACCTGCGAAACTAACATATGAACCATTTACATCTTCATAATTGGACAACACTTTCTTGTCCCCTGTCATGTGCCGAGAGCATCCACTGTCAACATACTAAATACTGATAGGCTTCCTTGGTTCTCCCTTCATATCAGATGATAAGATGGTTAGTTTCTGAAAAGAACCCAAACCTTCTGAGGTTTAGGTTTGCCATATTCATCTCTAATGATTAATTCGGTCTAATATCCATCATTCTGTAATGGAGCCTTGGATGAAGATGGTGTCATAGATTGTTTCTTAGGTGAACTGAAACGAGCCTTAGGAGGAGAATTCCTTGGTGAATTTGTACCATATATAGGTTGACTCCCTAATCGATCATAGAATTTAGTCGAACTATTAATTCTAGAAGGGGGTAGTTGGTTTTGTTGAGTCATCTTATTCCTAGGTGAATTACTCATTTGAGGTGTACGGGAACGACTCGGACTTCCACTACTAGAAGTAGTATTCCGTGAAGGTCCCTGTCGTTTTGGTGTCTTAGATCTATTGAAATTAATCCCTTGATCTATCACAGCAGACTCACCATATGACAAAGATTTAAGTTACTTAACATAGTTCTGTGCATTTTTTTTAATCAGGATGTCTTTTTGCATACCCCTCATAATAATCTCTTCTATGTGCACTCATAAATTATGGTGAAGTTACTTGTTCAACTAGTTTATCCTTCCCTACATTTAATAGCTATATGACCTCTCTCACGACAATTATAACACTTTTTTACTTGTTGTTTTCTAGAGTGACCATATTCTATTTCAGGAATTGGAATACCATACTCTTTCATTTCATCTATGGTATCAAGCGTTTGTATTGCTTCTTCCATAGTTCTTGCTGGTTTAAAAGGAGCATAATGTCTATCCTTATATGAAATTTGTTCAGCTAACCATTGTTCTTTATTTTCTACAAACCAAATTTACCAATTCTAGATTTAGGCTGAATCCTAGTTATAAATACTTCTCTATCATAAAACACTGTATCACAGTCTTTCAAGGTATAGTATACTACATTAGGATCAAAATCTAGTTCAACCTCTTTTTCATTTTTGCAATCTTGTTGTAGAAATAAATCACACTCTTTAGTTTCCTTCTTAAGAATAGCATTTTCAGTAGTTAAACTAGTTAAATTTTCTTTAAGTGTTAACACCTCAAGATTCAAATCTGACACCATTTTACAAACATCAACAATTGAAAATAAAGAACATGATACCTTTTGATCTGCAGCCTTGCAATCTGCCATGTATGCAACGAAATCTTCAGTTGTCATACCTTTAGGTATCACAAAATTCTTCATTTGATCTTCAATTCTCTCTCCGATATTATCATCTACTGGCTTAGATGACTCCATCTTTTCTTCAGATTCACTTACCGCTGTCATAGGTTCACTCTCAAATCTCACAGTCTCAGCAACTTTTCGCACATTCTGTTTTACTATCTCAGATGCATTCTCTTCACTTGAGTACACAGCATAATCAATCGTCGCAGCTACCTCATCATAAACTTCAACCATGTAAGCATGATTCGAGGTATCTTCTGTTTGTGTATCCCACTGATAAGTACCATCTAAATTTGGACAACAACTGCCTTTGACTCCATAAAATGAGGAGTACTTGCTTGTTGTGGAGAAGCAGGTAACGTTATCATTGCTTGAGTTTTCTGACTGTTTGAAGGAGTAATACCGCCTTGATTGTAGTTTTGTCTACCAGCAACGGTATTATCATTTCTCTTAGGTCGTTGACACTCTCTAGCAAAATGACCAAATCCATCGCAATTATAACATTTCACCTTGGATTTGTCAAAACCTTTAGTGCCATTTCCTACAAATCGCCCTGTTCTCCGAGTGAATCTCCTGACCTTGATGGTAAGCATAGCTAGCTGCCATTGTAGATCCGGCAACGGCAACGGTACCCAATCCCGGCAAAGCCGGGGTACGGGGGAGGTATTATGTAGACAGACCTTACCTCTACTCAAAGGTAGAGAGGCTGCTTCCAAATCCACCAAGGTGGAAGGGACCTCTGGCCCAAGAATGATAAAAAAATATGGTTAGATCCATCGGAGTGGGACCTTTAACCCGAAAGGAATAATCTCGATCACAAAAACCCTGATCTCGATCTTAAAAACGCTCAGTCTCCGATCTAAGGATACAGGAAAAAGAGCCGTTGGGGAAGGAGACAGCAGAGGGTAGAGAGAGAGAGTAGAGAGAGAAACCCTATTATCTTTTTTTTTTTTTAAAAGAGCCGTTAGTGCCATTATAGATCCATTTCTTCTAAATCATCAGGATCTATTTGATTGTAATCCTCGTCAATCAAAGCAGGATCAGTAACCTTTCCTCCGATAAATGCTTCATGATGTCACACCCCACCTAATCATTTTGGCGAGTTATAACTAATGCGGAATCATAACACAAATTGTACAGAGAACGACCACTAAATGTGTCGTTTTTATTTATTAAATACAATATTATTGTCTTTAAAACATAACTTCTACAATAATATTAATTTCAAATTACACAGGAGCTTATTTTTATTAACTAATGCCAGACTCTTGAATGTTTCATACGAGTTCCCTACTTTGCTCCATGAAAATCCAACATACTAGTTACCTGAGAAATACATGCTAAAACGTTAACATAAAGTTGGTGAGTCATAGGTTTATCATATCAACATAGTTTATAGATCACAAGGTTTTCATAATATATATAGTACTATAGCACTGAGCTCCCAATACCGAAGCTTAACAATAATATAGTTACCCCATGCGTAGTACTTTGATCCTCAAGTACTATGGATCAATTAATTGTACACCCGTTTGATCATGCCGATCAAGTTAGCGCTACTAACTCGGGTGGGGGTGTCAAACCCAATAGATCTATTCACAAATATTCACGCTTAAGTCCATAACCGACGGTATTGAAATAGGGGATTTAATAGGATGAGAAATAATTGAGGCAGTATATAATAACAAAGTACTTGTGTCCAATCTTAAAACAAGTAAAAATAATGCATGTATTCTCACCCCAAATTGAAATCTATAAAAATGGGCTATGAACTCACCTTAGAGTGGTAATGAGGTTATGACGATGTCCGAGTTACGAGCTTCCTAAATAAATCATATGGTTTTTATTAATTATAATATTACTTAACAACTTGCCATACTAGATGGTTTTCCACATTGATAATGTGATTTTAAATATGTACAAAGCTCAATATCTGATTGTATCAATGGGTGGAAATATTAGTAATTCTGAATAGTCAGAAGATAGATTTATATAATTTGCCTTTCATTTATTTCCATAAAACTTGGACATTTTTATTAATTTTTGAATAGGCTCGTTTGACTATAAATGATCAGTGATAGCATATCATGTAAGTGAAAACCTCATCTAATGGTTCTTACATTAACCAATTTATGCAGCAACATTCGACCTATGTTCATATTACTAATATGCAGATTTATATGTAATCTTTTAGACCTTGCTCTGTTCGGGTTCGCCACATTCTTATGGAAACCATCTAACTATTATTTCATGATAGTATTAGCAGGTGGATGGATATGGCATGACATGGAAACTAGACAATTGCTCTTAACATATGAGGTTTATGGGACTTACAATAAGAAGAGTCGAAAAGTGAGACAGTGACGAGACAAGCTCCTGAACAGTGATGATCGAAATGGTGCTACTAGTGAACAAGAGAAAGAGGTTCGAGTTTAAAAACACACTAAGAACATGCGAGAATTTGAAGGATACAGAGCATGAGTTTACTTACATAATTTTAGTGCTATTAAACCTCTAGACTCCAACTCGAAACCGCAACTACGCGACCAAGAGCAGCAACATTATATTAACTAATTATTATGGCCATAGTGATGATGATTTAATAGTGTTTTTGGGATGTGGTTATTCTGATCTCAAACTAGTAAGAAGATAGAATTATAAACTTGTTTAAATGTGTTCCAAGGAATAGATGATATATTGGTGCAAAAGGTTTGGCTAAATGAACAAGACTATTTATAGATGAAATAGAGATGTGTTGATGGAGAGAAGAGATGATCAATCAGGAGTGTAAGAGAGTTTTGTCAAGTAGTTTTTGTTCCCAATCATTAATTACATTCCTCCTATATGTCACCTACAACTTATGAGGTACACTAAATAGAGAAACCTAGTATTCAAAGTAGAAGGAAGCAATGTTAGAGGTCTTCCAATTTGAAGGTTTCGTCTCTTCATTTACGATGGGTTGATGGTATGGAAAGAAAGATTTTTGTCCCATTCATTTGTTCTCTCTTATTTGGCTTGATAGTATTTAGTGTTAGTACTTGCAACTATAGGAGTAGATAGTAGAATATATTTTCATCAAAATGGTTTTCTCTTTGTCTTAACTAAGGATGACATACTTGAAGTTATACTAGAATGAGATGGTTACTCATAACCGATTAATAGCTAGATAGTTGTAATTTGTCTATTACTCATAATGTCTTTTGTCTTAACACCCTTGTTCCCTCATGAGGGTTAGATAGTTACATAAAAATGGAAGAATCTATATCTTCAAGGATTGAGAAGCTTGGTTGTAAACTAGTCAAAAGTGTATATTCTTTCTTTTCTCCATCTCGTTTCTTATCCAAGTAATTGAGGAGTTGTTGTTTTATGTACCACTAGTTTACAAATATAGTGAGGTAAGAGATGAGAGTAAGTATTTGTATTAAACTAGATAGAACCTTGTATATAGTCATAAAAGTTTCTTGACTAGTTTCTTTATTTGGATATCATATTAGAGAAAATTCCCTTATTTTATACCATTTTGTGAGTATAGTACTATGGTTAAGGCCATTTGGCCGATTTGGATAACAAGAGAAAAATAATGATCTTTCGTTTTTAATTGAAAGGCATATACACATATATATTTATATATATAAACATGAGAAATTGCAAATCACAATTCAATATAATTTACTAAATGATTTTTATATTAAATGTTGACCTGGAAATTTGGCGGTTGCTACGGTATCTACCCATTAAATGAACTTTCGTCCCGAAAGTTATGCTGTGGTCTTTGGAGGAGTTGAGAAAAGATGAGGATACTTCTGTTTCATTTGATCTTCACGTTCCCATGTAAATTCTGGACCTCGCCTAGAGTTCCACCGAACTTTAACTATTGGGATGCGACTTTGTTTCAGCCTCTTGATATCTCGGTCTATTATCTCCATAGGTTCTTCAATAAAATGCAATTGGTTATCCAATTGGAGTTCTTCTAGAGGAATAACAAGGTTCTCATTAGCTAGACATTTCTACAAGTTAGATACATGAAAAGTGTTGTGAACACCACTAAGTTCTTGTGGCAACTTCAACTTGTATGCTACGGGGCCAATTCTTTCGATAATTTCAAACGGTCCGATGTATCTGGGATTTAGCTTTCCTCGTTTGCTAAAACGTATCACCCCATTCCATGGTGATACTTTTAACATGACTTTGTCACCAACTTGGAATTCCAATGGTTTTCTCCTAATGTCAGCATAGCTTTTCTGGCGGTCTCTTGCCGCTTTCAACCTTTCTTGGATTTGAACAATCTTCTCAGTGGTTTCATGTATAATTTCGGGCCTGGTGATTTGACTATCTCCTATTTCAGCCCAACACATAGGCGATCGACACTTTCTCCCATAAAGTGCCTCAAACAGGGCAGTTTTAATACTAGTATGGTAACTATTGTTGTATGAAAATTCTGCTAGGGGTAAGTGCTTATCCCATCCATTGCCAAAGTCGATCACACATGCTCTGAGCATGTCTTCCAGAGTCTGAATGGATTTATTGCCTTCACATGAACTTTTCTCTACTATAAAGGATCAGGCTGCCCTTAACATGATCCGTAAGGTTACTGATGATGAGATAAAAGCGGCTATGTTCTCTATTGGTAAGTGCAAAGCGCCTGGTCTGGATGGGTTTACATCAGCTTTCTTTAAGAAGTCATGGTCCATTGTTGGAAAGGATGTTTAGTTGGCTATTCACGACTTCTTCAATAAGGGTAAACTGTTGAAAGACCTGAATCATACTATTATTGCTCTTGTGCCAAAGGTATTAACGCCATCTTCAATTACTGATTATAGGCCTATTTCGTGTTGTAATGTACTCTACAAGTGTATCAGTAAGATACTGGCTGATCGTATTAAGGATGGTTTGAAGACTGTTGTTAGTATTAATCAATCGGCGTTTGTCTCTGATAGGAGGATCTCTGATAATATTTTATTAACTCAAGAAATATTACATAGTATTAATCAATCTGGTCCTCCTAGATGTGCATTCAAAGTAGATATCCAGAAAGCTTATGATACAGTGGATTGGGAATTTTTGCCTCTTACTCTTAAGGGCTTTGGATTTCATCCGATCATGACTTGTGTGTCTTCCATGTCCTTCTCTATTAGTATCAATGGACAGGTTCATGGCTACTTCAAAGGGAAAAGGGGACTTAGACAGGGAGATCCGATTTCACCATATCTATTCACCTTGGTTATGGAAGTGTTGACACTTATCTTACAACATGCCACTCAATTGGAACCATCATTTCGATTTCATAACAGATGTGAGAAGCAGAAGCTAATTAATCTTTGTTTTGCAGATGATCTTTTCTTGTTTTCCAGGGGGGATGTCAAATCTGCAAGCCTTATTATGCGCTCCTTGGATTCTTTCAAGAGAATGTTTGGATTAGTTCCTAGTGTTCAGAAAAGCACAGCTTTTTTCTATCATGTGCCTCAATCGGTAAAATCTTCCATTCTTCGATTTTACCTTTTGAGGAAGGAAAACTGTCGGTTAGATATTTGGGGGTTCCTTTATTATCATCTCGATTGCTATATAAGGATTGTAAAATTCTTGTAGAACGGATGGAGAAGAAGATACCGGACTGGAAAAACAAATATCTTTCGTTTGCAGGTGGGTTTGCAGTTGATTATTTATGTGCTTTCTTCTATGCATATTATTGGGCGTCTGTCTTTATTCTACTTGGGCAAGTTATTAAAGATCTTGAGAAAACCATGCGGGGTTTTTTGTGGTGCCAAGGTCCCATGCAGAATGGAAAGGCAAAGTCTCTTGGAAATCGGTTTGTGTTCTTAAATATGAAGGGGGGTTGGGCATTAGAAGAATTGTGGATATGAATAATGCTCTGATGTTATCACATATTTGGAGTATTATGGATAGAAGGAAATCACTTTGGGTGGATTGGATTCATGATTATCATCTTAGGGGACAGAATTTTTGGGATGTCCCTATTAGAGGATCAGTAAGTTGGGGTTGGCGTAAACTTCTTCAGCTAAGGCATTTTGTTCGTAAATTTGTATGGAAGAAGCTAGGTAATGGTTGCAGTGGTATGATATGGGTCCTCTTTCTGATTTTATTCAACCAAGTGATATTAGAAGAGGGGGCTTCTATTTAACGTCTACTATTGCGGATATTAATAGAAACGGGAGCTGGTTATGGCCACAGGTATGGTTGGATAAATATCCTAATCTTCTTAATTACCCTCCTATTCATCTTACTTTAAACCGTGATGAGCTTATCTGGAAGAATGATGATGAGATAGTGCCATTCTCAGCTACAACAGTTTGGGATTCAATCAGATTAAAGGAAAATCATGTGGGGTGGGTGAATATTGTATGGTTTCCTCAATGTATCCCCAGGCATGCGTTTAATCTGTGGCTTATTATGCGTGAGAAACTCTTAACACAGGACAAAATTTTGCAATGGAGTCCTGCTAGGAGGAAAACGATGAATATGATGTGTTGTAGCTTATGTGTATCAGATTATGATTCGCATGGACATCTATTCTTTATGTGTAAATATGCTGATAGAGTCTGGGGTGAGGTTAAAAGGTCTGTTAATATGCAGCATATTCCATCAGATTGGGACTCTATAGTATCATATCTTCTATCTAAAGCTAAATCCAGATCTATTTCTAGTGTCTTGGGTCGGGATGTGGTTGCTGCGACTGCGTATTATGTATGGCAGGAGAGAAACAATAGACTTTTCAAGAATCATGCTCGTCCTTTTGCCAATTTGGTTAAAGTTATAAAAGACACGGTGGGGGCACGATTATGGAATTTGAAGTTCAAGAAGACAGCTTGGGTGTCTTACACACTTGAAGCTTGGAATATTATGGGAGAGTTTCAATTCCAAGATGGAGGCTAGCTAGTTTTCTATCTTCTTTTTTTGTCTAGTTGTATTTTCTTCATGTTTATGTATAGCTAGGCTTGTTGCATTGGTTATGTAGTTCTTGTTTTCCATTGTTCACATATATGAGGCATGTCTCATGTATGAACTATTATGAACTCTTCATACTACTTGTATTGTAATGTTTTTGGGTAATTAATATAAAGTCATCGGGGTTAAACTCCCCTTTACCCAAAAAAAAGGATTTGTTTGCACTTCGATTCTGAACATTTTGGTACAAATTTGGAGTTTTAATTTCCAGTATTGAAGAAGAAAATGGAGATTTACAATTAGCTCGGCATTTGAAGGGTTGCTAGACGAAGAAGCCGACTGAAATTCGACTATTTTGTTGTCATGTGAAATCTGGTGTTTGCAGAGGTTGTTGATCTTGATTTTTTCTATTTGCAGAGCTTATGGTTCGACAAATTTAAGCATAAAACAAAGAGTGGAGATATTGCTTTATTTGCAGAGTTGTTAACTCGGCAAATAATTGAGATTATACATCTTGGATTTCTTGGTTAAGTGTTGGAAGAAATTGTTCAGTTTGCATAGATATTATCTCGGCAAACAAGTAAAGTTGAGAAATTTGGTTAAGTGTTGGTGATCTGTTAGTGATTATACTAGTTGCCGAAGTACAACCTTGGTACTAATCAAAACACTTAGTCTATATACCGAGATATTTGCTCGACATCCTTCACAACTAACTTGTGTTAAAGACAACTTCTTCTACTTCTTCTATTTGCCGAAGTCTAAGCTCGGCATTCTTCGGAAATCCAGTTTCAAAACTTAAATTTTTTGTTTTGTTTTCAAATCTTTTTCTATGGCTGCAAGAGAGGCTCTGGCTCTTGGTTCAGATGGAAGACCTCCAGTATTGTTTAGATGGAAGAAAAGATTTCTGAATTGGATTGATCGCCAAAAGAATGCCAAGAACATCAGAAAATCTTTAAAAGAAGGTCCTGAAATTCCCAAGAACCCTGTGAACAATGAACCACTTCCAGAAGAAAGTTGGAATGCTGAGCAGAAAAATCGTGTTGAAGGTGATCAAATGTCTATTGCTTATCTCTATCAAGCACTCCCAGATGATATATATTGCAATGTAGACTCATATGAGACTGGAAAGGAGATTTAGGATGAGGTTGAGAAACAAATGGAAGGTTCTGATGTTTTTGGTAAATGGGGTTGTCCCCGTTAACATTTATATCATCCAAAAACATTACAAAACAAGTAGTACGACTAATGTATCATACTAGTTCATACATAGGACATGCCCTATATATGTCCACAAGAAACACAAGGGACGAAACACTTATACAAGCTAAAACACGCCTATTCTAAGTACAATGACATTTAGACATAGACAAAATACGAAAAGTATACTAGATTAACTTGCCATTCATAAACAGGTAGTCACCCCCAATCTTCTAAGAATCAAGTATGGAAACTACTCGAGCTGTCTTTTTAAACTTCAATCTCCATAATCTTGAACGGACGGTATCTTTGATAAGATTGTCTAATATATCGGGTGGCCGAGCATGATTAGCAAACATCCTATTGTTTCTCTCCTGCCAAATAAAGTAAGCAGTGGCTGCAACAACTAGCCTACTAATAACATGAATTATAGAGCGTGATTTAGCTAGTGCAATCAACCAAGCTGTGATATTATTCCAAGAACCTGAGGTAGATGGCATGTTTGCATCACTTTTAACCGCATCCCAAACCTGTGAAGAGTAAGAACAATCGAAAAACAGATGTGTGTGCGAATCAAAATCAGCCTTGCAAAGTGAGCAACACATCATGTTCATATTCTTCCTTCTAGCTGGTGACCACTATAGGATTCGGTCCTGAGTGAGTAGTTTCCTACGTATAATCAGCCATAGATTGAAGGCATGTCCTGGTACACATTGTGGAAACCATACAGCCTTCACCCAATCAACAGGTTGTTCTCGACTCCTAGTTGTGTCCCAAACCACGGAAGAAGAAAAAGGCTTATCTTCCTAGGCAACCTAAAAAATTTGATTATCCACCGTGACCAGCTCATCATTTTTGTGTACCTGCAAAACTAAAGTCGGAATGTTAGATAGAATGGGAAAAGAATCTAGCCAATCAACTGGCCAAATCCATTCCCCATTCCTATTAATATCGGCTACTTTTGCTTGAAGTGAAAATCCTGCCCTTCGTATATCATGCGGCCGAAAAACATTTGATAAGGGTCCAATATTACTCCAAGTATCATACCAAGCTGATGTATCTTGTCCATTCCCTAGATTTGTCCATATAAAATTACGGATAATGGGTCTTAAGGATAGAATTTTTCTCCAGCTCCAACTGTCTGTTGATCGACTAGGTATATCCCAAAAACTTCTTCCTCTTAGCTTGTGATCATAAATCCAATCAACCCAAAGTGATTTTCTATGAGAGACAATACTCCAAGCATGCGAGGTCATTAAAGCTTTATTCATTTCAGATACTTTCCTCAATCCTAATCCTCCTTCGTATTTTGGCACACATAATGCTTTCCAAGAAACCTTAGCCTTACCTGTTTGCATAGGACCTTGACACCAAAGGAACCCACGCATAGTCTTTTCCAAATCAGCCATGATTCTAGAAGGAAGGATGAACACAGACGACCAAAATATATACATGGAGGACAAAAAAGACATAATAAGTTGTACTCTTCCAGCAAATGAAAGGAACTTATTCCTCCAGTCCATAATTCTTTTCTCCATTCTTTCAATCAAAACTTTACAATCGAACAGGGAGTGTACCTTCTTCAAAAGGCATGATATTCAAAATCAAATTTTTAACCAAATCAGGCACATTATAGAAGAAAACTGTGCTTTTCTGAGTGCTCGGAATTAAACCTGTCATCTTTTTAAAAGAATCAAGGGCCCCCAGGATCAATTTAGCTGAGTTAATATCTCGCCTAGCAAAAAGAAACAGATCATCTGCAAAACATAAATTGATAACTTTCTGCTTGACACACCTGTTATGGAATCTAAACGAAGAATCCAACCGAATAGAGTGTTGAAGAATAAGAGTTAACACCTCCATGACAAGAGTAAAAAGATAAGGAGAAATAGGATCACCTTGGCGAAGTCCCCTCCTTCCCTTGAAAAAACCATGCAGACGACCATTAATACTTAATGAAAAAGTCGTGGAGGAAACATATACCATCACCCAATTAATTAAAACCGGATGGAAACCAAAACCATACATAACAGCTCGTAAAAAACCCCAATCAACTGTATCATAAGCCTTCTGAATATCCACCTTAAAAGCACATCTTGGAGGTCCCTTCTTTCTATGATAGTTATGCATAATTTCTTGGGTGAGCGGAACATTATCAGAAATCTTTCTACCCGGAACAAAGGCTGACTGATTAACACTAACCACCTCATCCAAACCCTCCTTGATTCTATTTGCAATAATCTTGTTAATGCATTTAAGTAACACATTACAACAAGATATTGGTCGAAAATCAGTAATACTAGAGGGATTTGTAACTTTGGGGATGAGAGCAAGAATAGTATGGTTAAGCTCCTTGAGCAAACTTACCTTTCTTGAAGAAATTGTGGATTGCCAAAGTAACCTCCTTCCCTACAGTCGACCTTGATTTCTTGAAGAAAGCAGAGGTAAAACCATCAAGCCCCGGGGCTTTGATATCACTTATAGAAAACATAGCATCCTTGATTTCTTCATCAGACACATCACGGATCATATTGAGAATTGTTTGTCCATCTAGCACACTAATAAATAAATCAGGTGCAGGTTGTAACGATACATCTCCTTCTTTACCTAAAAATGTCTCATAGTGTTGAACTAGAGCCTTAGAGACGTTGTCACCTTCATGTAAAACACCCTGAACATCTTTGATCACAACAATACGACTTTTGTGGTTTCTGCATTTAAGAGTATTATGAAAAAAAGAAGTATTAGCATCACCTGTCGCCAACCAATCTACCTTAGATTTTTGCTTAAGGAATTGTTCTTCATCTAAGACAGCTTCTTGGAATCTTTTAAGATAGGCACTTTCCACTTCTCGCAAACTAGCACTAGTAGGCTCTAGATCAATAGATTTCTGAATGGCATAAAGTTTAGCTCACAACCCCTCCACTCTCTTATGCAAGTACCTTGCTTAAATAAGAGATTACGAAAAGGAGTCTTTAAATGTTTTAACTTCTTTACTACTCTGAACTGATTAAACCCATCAATATCAGTACCCCAAGCCTTTTCAACAATCCCCTGAAATTCAGCTTTAGTTGTCAAAAAATTTGCAAACTTAAACGGGGGTTTCCTACCTCGAGCAATATTAGGTAACTTCAAAACACAAGGAGAATGATCAGAAACTCTATAAGGTTGAAAAATAGCACATGCAGATGGAAAACAATCAGTAAATTGAGTATTTCCCATAACCCGATCACTCTCTTTAATGATACCAACTCCCTTTTTTGGCTTTTGATTCCAAGTATAATGCAGCCCCGAACTATTAATATCAAACATTTCCAAACTGTTAATGCATTCCCTGAAATCCCTCATACCAATACTAAAAGTGGAGGTACCCAAAAAGCTGTCTTCAAGCTCTAAAGCAGAGTTGAAGTCTCCAAGAATACTTCAAGGTCGATCCTTAACAAAATTCTTATGATAACACAAATTCTGCCAAAGCACCCTTCTATTTTTATAGTAATTATCCGCATACACAAACGAACAAAAGAAGGCTTTTTGATCGACTTTGAAAACTACCTGAACATGCATCACTTGGTCCGTTTGAGATGGCAGCATAATATCTACTGTATCAGAATTCCAGCCAAGAATGATACGTGTACCTTTACTACAAACACCTCCGTTAGAAATCCAGTCCCATGATCTACAAATCTTCTTACAGACCTTAAAAAGATGAGACACATCCATATGTGACTCAAGAATTGCACAAACATTAAGCTGGTTTTCCCGCACAACCTGTTGAACCTCTTTTTGTTTCAAAGGTGGTTCAACCCCATTATATTCCAGGAAGCTATGCTACCCATTGGATACCTTATTAGCAGGAGTGCTTGCCCCTATAGAAGTATCCTTTGGGATAGTACCCGATGTCATGAAACCTGCAGTCTCATTATCCGCTATAGTAATACATTCATCCACCTCCGAATCAGCGTTATCATCCATATCAGTAGATTTCTAAGCATCCGCAACTTTCTTTGCCTTTAATATTTCATCCTTTTCATTCTCACTAACTTCCTGGATCAATGGTTCACTTGGTTCAGTACCATAATCAGTTAAAGGATCAAATCCACCTCCTTTCATTCGATCTTCATCAACCAAAGCACTAAAGGAATTACTAAGTTTAACATTTGCATTAGTTTCTGTTGTAGAAGATGTACTAGCGACATTCGATTGATCCTTTGATTTAACAACCCGTCTATACTCGAAGTTTGGCTTTGGAAAGACCGGTTTCTTCTTTTTCCGATTCACCTCATTGAAACCATCCTCATCAGTTTTGCCTGTTAATTTTATTACATTACGGACCTGTTTAGGACAAGTTTCATTTTTATGTCCAATAACACAATAAATTGGGCACCTAGGGGGGTTCCATTCATATTCCACCTTGATAGACACTGTTGTAAAACCCTCACCCTCCAAAACGGAAATCGCAACTCGTAGCTGACTTTTCAGCTCTTTTTCAGCATCTAATTCAATAAGAGCACGAGCATAGCTACTACGCCCCCATGATTCTGAACACACATCGCAGCAGTATAGCTATCTAACATCTTTGGTACACCCAGTTTCGAAGCTAATAAGCTAAAACCATCATCAGAATAAGCTACTAGAGGAACATCATATAATTTCACCCAAACGGACACCTTTTTTATATCTTTCTTTTTCAAAATAACATTAGGAGACCATTTATTGAGGAAAATCGGTGTATTTCTTATTAGCCAAGGCCCTTCTGACAAAAGTTTTTCCATGCCTTCCCTAGTTGAGAACTTGAAGAAGAAAAACCCATTTGCGTTCATAATAATTTTACTAATCCCATATTTCGCCCATGATTTCCTTGCAAAATACTCAACCACTGGATAGGCTAAACGATCACCCAGAAAATAACCATACAATACATTCTCATATCAACTTTGAACCTGTTTCACTGATTCTCTAGGTATAACAACATCCACATTATCGATAACTTCTTTAGACTCAAGTAATCTAAAGTTAACTTTCTTATTATCAGAATTAACTTGTACATTTGCAGCATATGATGGTTTGACTCCTTCATCAGTAGCATTTGTCGCATTGGCATTTGTTCCTTGATCACCATTATTCATATGCGCATCAGTATTAGCCCTTGGTGCATTACTATCATTAAGAGGGTACCCATATTCATCCAATTCAACAGCTGGTGTTGAATTCTTAGGATTAGAGTCCTGTTTGATATCTTGTTTATCCATGGGAGTGGATGTATCTTCCCTACCAGATCCGCAAGAAAAAAACCCAGCTCCGTCTTTTAGATTATCATTAAGCTGATCCTTAGTAGTAGAAAAGCTCCCGGCGGGAAATTGTCCACGACCAGCTACATCATCATCCACATCACTCTGGTTGCATTCAAAAGTCGGATTAACATTAACTTTTGTAGTACTTGGTTGGCCACTCCTTGGAGATTCGTTATTTTTGACGCTAGGAGCCGCAACAATTTTTCCATCCTTGGAACCCTTACTAGGGTTTTTGAGAATAGAACGAATAGGAACTCTTGGTTTCCTATCAATACTTTTCACTTTAGAGGCAACCCCCGGTGGATTACCTGAAGCATTCGATCTCTCCATACTCAAAATAAACTCATGCAGCCGATAGTAACCAGATTTGACAAAAAACTGTAGACTCAATGAAGAACAAACAAAGCGAAAAAAACCCCCCCTAAGAAACCCTAGTTTGTCAATCAGTCGCCTTAATCCCTTAACAGGTCCGAGCTAATCTAGCTAAACTACACGAGGCAGCAGCGATTACAGACCAGGTACGAAATCAGGAAGAAAGAAGAAACTAAATTAGTGTTTTAGTGAATAAGAAACGGAAAAAGAAAAGCCTAAAAAACGTGAAAATCTACACTAAAAACAATAAATCGAATATGATCAGATCACCAAAAGAGATACAATGATCACGATCGACTACCATAATCAGTAATAGAATCACAAATTTAGGGCAGAAAATTGAGAGGACAGAAGGGTTTCAAAATTGCCATGCAGGGAGAGAGAATTAGGGTTTCTTTTTTCCTACCGGAGGTTCTACCTCTAGCTCACATACTTTTGATTTTTCAGGTTTAGGGCAGCGAGTGAAGGTTCTGATTTCTAACACTATAAGGCTGTCAACTGTTCTGAGCATGTCTGAAACCTTCAAACAGAAAAAGGAGAACCTCTCAATGATGTCTACATCAGATTTTGCAATATCATCAATGAACTGAGGAAAAATGATGTAAAAAGGACAAACATGGAACTGAATATCAAGTTCATCAAGAATCTTGAAGAAGAGTGGCAAGTGTATGGAACTCAGCTGAACCAACAAGCAGACTTTGGAAAATTTGACAATTCATACTTTGTTTGAGAAACTCACATTGAACAATGATCAAGTTCTAAAGACACGAAAGATGAAAGAGGAAGCTGTTCATTCTGATCCACTGGCTCTTGTTGTTGAGAAGAAGTCTTCTAGAGGTTCAAGAAAAAGCAGAATTGAAGTTGAAACTGATTCGGAGGTGAGTGATGTAAGTGATCCAGAACTAGATGAAAAGCATCTTGAGATGTAAAAAGAGTTGGCTTACTTCACCAAATCTTTCAAGAAGAAATTCTTCAAAAACAAACCTACCAACAATCAGCTTCGGTCTTCCTCAGTTTCATTATATGCCAAGCATTCAAGTGCTGCTAAATTTGCGACTTTCAAGGAACCAGTTGGAGAAAAGAAGTTTGATAGTGAGAAAAAATTTGAGAGAAAAAGAATGGAGAGAGAAAATGCTATAATTGTGGAATTCTTGGTAACATTGCCACAGAGTGTACCAAACCCAGAAAGAAGAATTCAGAGTACTACAAGTACAAACTCATGTTGGCAAAGTAAGAAGAGAGTGGAATTGCCCTTTTGGCTGAAGATGACAAGTGGCTTCACCTCACTGATGATGAGACTGATGAATTGACAGCGAATGTGTGCTTCATGACAAAGATCAAGAAGTCAAAGGAGCTAAATGATGAAGCCGCAGATTCTACCGAGGAAGATGATGAGGTAATCACAATTCCCAAGAAACTGTTAGGTTTTTATATGGATAAAAGTGAAGCAGCTATTCAAGAAGGGAAAAAGAAAATTAAAGAGATTTCAAAATAAACAATGATTTGAAAGAAAAAGACCAAATTTTGCTCAATTTTTAAGATAAGTTTGATGTTCTTCATAAAGAATTTAACAATTTGAAATCTGAAAAAGCTGCAGTCACTTTTACTCCAAATTCAAAGCTTCATCTTCAGAAGCAAGAACTTGAAACCAAAGTTCTTGAATTAACCAAGTTCATGACACAATTAGAAGTTAAAAAGACCAATGAGATGCTTCGAGCAAATGCTTTGGCAGAGGACATAGAGTCATTAAATGTCAAACTGAACGAGTCTACCCCTGAGTTGAAAGAATTGGAAGATCAAATTTCTAACCTAAAATATGATTGTTGTATAAAAGATTCTCTTTACAAACAACTTGAAAAGACAAATGAAGAACTCAAATCTGAAATCGATTTTTATCAAGAAAAGTTGTACAAGATAAATCGAACTTATCAACAAATCTATATGAATAGGCCAAGAAATTCAAAAACTCAATTCAACTCCGGGTTAGGGTATGTCAATCCAGAACATTTGCTCAAAGCACATGAAGAGGTTCCTTCACTGTATAAAGAATCTCATATGAAAAGTGGGATGACCGACCAATTTGTGAGACCAAGTCATGGTGATATTGAGGAAGGTGATTTTCTAAAGAAGGGTGCAAATGTTTACTTCAATTATGAATTAATTGATAAGTCATTTGATTTTTTAACTCGTCCGGTGTGTCAAAGTAATAAGAATAATCATGAGGTGAAGGTTCCTGAAATACTTGAGTGTTTTAAGGAAAATCCTTTGGATGACTCAACTTCATTTTCAAAACCTAAAATTGTCAGACCTTATATTCCACAAAGTGTTTTGTAAAAAGAAATTGATGATTTGAAGAAGTCTCTTAATGAAAAACTGTAACACCCCGACTAAGGCGGAAACACGAGATGCCACAGAACGACATGGTACAAAAGATTTAAATATAAAACATCAAAACAAGTTTTCAAATGACATTCAAATCCAAAAGATTACAAGTTCAAGATGACGTCTAAATCCATTACATAACCAAATTCATAATCAAAAGATCAAATGTTTGCGTTACTTGTCCAACCATATAACAAACACACAACATCCAAGAGGCGGTCCATGAAGCTAACTTACTGCTCTAAACCTGAAAAGCATGAAGAAAAAGTGTCAACTACGAGTGTTGAGTGAGTTCATAGGTTTTAACTAACAACACACAAATATATACCAACCATATTCAAGGATAATGAGTCCTAAAATTTTCCAAGTATTCTTTCAAAGAATCAATTCTAAAGCGTATGTTCAACTTATAATAACCAACATATTAATATCAATATCATTTAGCCACATAGGCAAAATTCAAGTAAGCTTTGATGAGTAAATGCTTGAGCCACTACTACTACCATTTTATCAAGTCCAACAATATATATATATAATTCATTTCATAGCACAAGCTGTCAATCAAGTGCCGTATTAGTAATAATAGGGTCGTGCCATGGAGACGACCATTTAAATTTAAGGTAGCTAGAGCACCACTATGGTCGGACTGGAAGTGAAGGTTGTCACGAAGGCAACCAACCTTCCACCGTTACACTTATGGGTGGGTGGACGAAACCTAGTTGCGCAACTCTTTAACTACAGGCCTCCGCTTTCGGAGTAAATAGTAGTGTACCGAAAGCAAACGGGTTGACAGAACTCAAGCTTATCATAAAACATTTATCACATTGAACATACTAAACAGTTTCATTTCATAGTCATATTATCAAAAATCATTTATATATATATATAAGCAATTTCATTTATATGTCATGCTTTTCACCCCGATAGTTATACACATAAAGTAGTTTGAAAGGGGGCTATGACTCACTTGATTGGAGTATGAAAAGGGGCTGATCAGATGCGTGAAGTACGTCTAGTGGTGTCGTCCCTCGAGCAAGACTAAACCTTGGTATTTAAAATATACACAACGTAAGTGTGTGTTGCATGACTAGTAAACTAGATCATGAGATGTATGCTAGTAGACTTGCCCATCTTTGGTTGTTGTTTAATTATGGAATTCAAGTACATTATGTTGTTCACCTCATTTGGTTTGAAAACATTTGGTAGTGAAGGCCATTTATACGATTTTGTTCGGTTATTGGAATTTCGGTAGTTTAACTTTGTTTTATATATATTTTTCATTGCATACTTTGTTTAATAACCATATTTGACATTTGTGTTCTTATAATATTAATGTTGATATATTTTACTGATTTATAATTATTTATTTAAATTAATATTATTTAATGGATTATTTATTTATTTTATTGATTTATTAATTAAATAATTCCCTATAATTATTTTTAAGTCCTTAAATTATCTCTAAACTTCATAGATAATTATAGATGGATTATTTACTGATTTCTAAGTCTTTTTTTATTTGTAATATTATGATTTTTATATTTATTTGTGCATTATTTCTGTTTATTTAATAATAACGATTAATTAGTGACTTTTACTTAATAATTTACTTTTAATTTGTACAGTTCTTGTTCCCTTGCTTGTAATTATTTTTCCCCAGTAGGTTTTGGTCACTTTTATCATTGGTTAAGTAGTTTTGATCAGATTCATGATTTATATAATTTATTAATTAATTTATATATCTTTTAATTATCATTTTAATTCATTAAATCATAGAAATTCTTACAAATCACCACAAGAGCTTTAGTCCAAAAATTATAGGCCTTTTTGGCAACTCATATCAATGAAAATTCATATCAATTCAACCTCTCTTGTGTCTTGCTTAAATTGAGGACTTTATAATTAAAAATCGTTTATCGAAATAGTGATTTAAGCCTCATTTCTTAAGCTATAAAGGTACTTCAAAATGGATTTTCATTCTTAACTCAAATATTACAGTAAGTTCATCATATTTTGGTGGTTCAAGTCGTGATAGTGGTGGTGGTGTGATATGTGTAATTTTGTGCTTTCGGTTACTTATTTATTGACCCGAAAAGGTGATTTTTGAGCTAATTCTTGCCATACATCAAGTGACTTGCATTTTATACATTTGATATGAAATATTTCCAGTAGGTTCATCATAATTTCATGCTCAAAAGATTATGGTGCATGTGTGTGCTCAAAATGCATTTTTGCATGTTTTCGGTTTGCGATTTCAAGCATATTTTGCTTGTTTTGATTCAAACCTTGATACTTGATATTTTTATAAATTTTTCCAGATTATATTCACTAAGATTAACATATTTTCCAGTTAATACAAGTCTTTAACCATCTCATAATCCAACAACAAGCCAACCTTCTTAAATCTAACATGTATGCACTTAAATCAATACTTTTTAACATAAATCTTTATCCATCTCAAATCCATCAATAAGAAAACATATTTTTATGAAATATTCCAGAAAATATGAACATAAAGATTGTATAAGACATGTTCTTCTCTACATGCAAAAAGATTTTCTTACAACTATCAACACAACCAACACTTTTTCATGCTAACTTTTATAGATCTAACAACACAACATAAAATCCATATTTTTATAAAATTTTTCCAGAAAATATAACTTCATAATATATATTAATATGACCATCTTTCACAAGAAAAACCATATCAAAAGCTATATTATATATATCTACACTTTTGGGTCTTTAAACTAGTTGAATCCTTGGATCTTTCTTCATGGATCCAACATGCATGAGCATGGAAAGAAAGATCCTATCAACTTTGCCCTCATCAAGTGTATATTCAAAAGAAAACACAATCTTTTGATAAAACCTTTTTAATATAAACAAGAAAAAAATTAAACTAGTAAAGGGATAAAGATATATACCCTTGAAGAACACTTTTGAAGATGGAAATATGACAGAAATTTCGTGACTCTTTAAGCCTCCAACAACCCTTGTTTCAACCTTAATATAACCCTTAAACTATGCTTGAATTAACCCTTTATTAATCTAGCCTATAATCCTTATTATTAATAAGTGTTTAGATGAACTTTTTCTTCCTTTTTGTTGCTTGTTGCTGCCGAAAATAAGAAGAAAAGAAAGGAGGGGAGATGAGTTTTTGAGAGAGAGAATGAGTTATGTGTGTGTAAAAGGTGAAGAGTGTGTATTGGGAGTGTAAGGAAATTGAGTGTTATGTGTGTATGGGGAGTATAAGGAGTCTCATAAGTTGATTGGCGGATGAATATGGGGGAAAGGGGGGCCGGCCTTGGGAGGGTAGAAAAGAGGGGATTTTTTTTGTTTAAATTTTAAAATGGTTAATGGTTGTTGGTATATATTATGTATATGTATAGGTTAAGTGTATTCATGCATGCATTCAAAAGGTTTTCTAGTTTAGAAGCAAGGAAAAAGTTGTGGACATACATCTATATGTGTGCCGTGTATATATATGTGTATATATATATTTTTGTGTTTTTAGTTTGTTACATGGCTCATTGGTTACAATCTTGTAATTATATTAGGCTTATATATATACACTTATTATTATTCATGCATTTTTATGTACAAAAGGACTTATAAATATTTTAAGATGCTCATACTATTTCCATGACCAAATATTATTTAGTTGGGTTGATGATACAAATTGTTGGACATTTATAAGGATTTTTAATTGTTATCTCAACTTGTGAGACTTGTATTATTATTTATAAATTAATTGATTATCAACTAAAATTTTTTTTGTTTAATGGCTTTTTATTAAATTGAACTTGACACTAATAATAGCTTTAGATTACAAGTTTAGGGGCATTATCTACTAGCTTCAACTATACTATGGCTTGCGGGAACATAGACAACCTAACTAGCACGTATATACTATTTAAAAAGTAGGGTTGTTACAAAAACATGCACTCATAGAAAATCTGAAGACTCAAAATCACTATGACAATAAAAGAAACCCATCAAAGACAAATACTTCAATCTGTTACCAACCAGGATGCTCTGTTTGTGAAATCGTGAATGAAACTGAGCAAAACAATTCTGAAAACATGAAAACTTCAAATCAGTCTACTTGTTCGATCTGTGAAATTTTGAATGCATCTGTTCAAACTGATGTTGAAGTTGTAAATGCTTCTGTTCAAACTTACTGTGCTCAAAATGAATGTGATGTTGTTTCTATTGATCCAAATGATATTTATTTTGATACATCAATTCCTAAGTTTTCTGAGGACACTCAAACTTATTTTAATGAATTTAATGATGTGATCAAAAAGTTTGAAAAGGAAAGGATCAATGAATAAAGTTGTTGAGGAACTCAACAAAGTCAAAGTGGAACTAACTTTGACAACCTTGAAACTTCAATGATTGACAAAGAAAAAGCATCACAATCATTTAAGCAAAGTTCAAGTCCTACAAATTTGACTGAAACAAGTGTGAAATTGGAAACAGAATCTCAGCAATTCAATGATTTTATGGATGGAAATCATAAATTTAAACCAGCTTTTAAAAAAATCTTTGTGAGAAAGGAAAACAAACCAACTTTTGTTGAGATAAAGAATCGAAAATCATACTCGTCAGCACATACCCAACAAGGTAAGAAGACAAAATCAACAAAAGTCTCAAAAGTTTTTCAAGTTGACAAGACCCCTGATGCCTTAAAACCAATAAAAGCCACAAAAGTTTTTCAAGTTGTAAAGACCCCTAATGACTCTAAATCAACAAAAGTCAAAAATGAAACTATGTCATCAAGAGATGTGAAAACTCACAAGTGTTCAAAGACGGTGAAGCATGAATTATTAGGTAACAAACAACCAAAGACTAGCAAAACATCTAGTACTCCTAGGAAGCCTCAAACAACCTTTAAGTCCACTTTGAAGGTAGTTAGAGACAAAACCTCAGGGATTACCAAGTATAAAGATTAGTATGGTTGGTTGTCACCTAATAATATTAAGAAAAGTCAAGTGAGCAGTGAAACCATCAAGAAGAATCCTGGAAAGAACTCAAAGAAAAACTTGTTTTCTAATTTCAAGAATCTTCATGTTTCAGGTGACGTGTGCTTAACTAGTAGCAGTAAATGGATTCCAAAAGATAGATTTTTACATGCTTCTAGAAAAATCAAGCTTGATGGCATTTCTACTCAAATCAAACAAGTGTGGATTGTTCGTATATCAAATTCATTAGATAGGGCTAATACATCTATAACTACTCCCGCTTGTATCAAAACATATGTTTAAACTTTGTCTATTTCTGTAATTCGTATGTCCAATTTGAACAATTATGTGTGTTTACTTGTTAAATTTGAATAAATTCATGTTTGTGTGATCTTGTTTGTATATATGTGTATTTGCATATTGTATCCCTCTCTCACCCGCACGGACCCAATATATGTGGGGACCTTAACATCATAACTCATTTCTGCAGGTATATCTGATTTGTGTATGGTATGTTGACTCGGAATGTTCTCGTCACATGACTGGAAACAAGTATCTACTTTCTAATTTTGTTGAGAAGTTCATGGGAACTGTCAGATTTGGAAATGATCATATTGCCCCTATTCTTGGTTACGGAGACATTGTCAAAAATAGAATTACCATAAAGAGAGTTTCCTATGTTGAAGGATTAGGTCACAATCTATTTAGTGTTGGACAATTCTGTGACAATGATCTTCAAGTGCTTTTCAAGAGATATGAATGCAAAGTTCAAACCGCAGACGGGGTGGATATTCTCACTGGAACAAGGGACAATAATTTGTTCACCATTGATCTGAATAATGTTCCAACTCTAGACTCTGACATTTGCCTTCTCTCGAAAGCCTCTGCACAAAATTCATGGTTATGGCATCGTCGTTTGTCTCATCTTAACTTTCAAACTATCAATGCTTTAGTAGACAAACAACTTGTTGAAGGTCTTCCTGATTACAAGTACGAATCCGAACATGTATGTCCAGCTTGTGCTATTGGCGAGATGAAGAAGGCATCTCACAAACCTAAGAAACATCTGAGTACCGAAGGTCCTTTGCATCTTTTAGATATGGATTTGTGTGGACCAATGAAAGTCAGAAGCATTCATGGAAAGAGATACATTCTTGTATTGTTGATGATTTTTCTCGTTACAC